>NW_027370124.1:0-38031 GCF_046119375.1 Phyllobates terribilis
CTTCAGTCACATTCTGGAGAGGAGGAGAGGAAAAAGTGGTCAGACCTGGGAGTAGAGTGCAGGTAAGATGGGCTATGGCTAAAGAAGGGAAGAGCTTGCCTCCCTAAAATGTTGTATCCTCAGATGGCTGCCCTGGTGCATGGCCCAACCCACATTTCCAAAACAGCTATATGTGATCAGGTAAAGACAACCTGGGTAGCCCCCAGATTTGGCACTGTGGGAGCAACGGGCCCACCAGAGTTGATATGTGAGGCCGGATTAGAGGTGGAAAGAACGAGCTCAGAGAATCAATAGAGTACACGCACACAAGGGTTTCCAACATAAGATTCCACTTTAATTAAGTGCGTGAGGGGATTATATACCCCCTTGGTTAGAAAGGGCTTTATTCCAACAAGCAAGAACTGGTTTGTAAGATTCAGAGATAGTTGTGTCTAAGTGTCTCTTTCAATCCAGAATCTTAGGGATTCTCAGGGACTTGGAATGTGTAGGGGGAAGGTTCCTGTGTTAAAAGTTCTGTGTGATAGATTTTAGAGCATAAAATGGGTGCGCAGAAGACAAAATGGATTCTGATCTCCCACAATTCCCTCCTTTTGTGATTCTTGAAGGCCGAAAGTGTTCCTGTGCCCATACTTCAGGGGCTAATCCATCCTGCTGGACTTATTAACTCTTCAAAGGATTCCAGACTTCGGACAATTTCGGCTTCTCTTGAACATGGCAACACTTTCTTGTCTCAGGAGGGGTCTTCTCGAAAATGCAGCCTTTAATTTACAAAAGAGAACATATTTAGAACTATCGTAAGAATAAAATGAATAAACAACAGTACTAATGATTGGAAAAGTTAATTGACTGATTTCCTGAAGAGCTAAATCTCATAAAATTATCATACCAGTGATATTCAGTAAGGTGATCTATAGAAGAAAACATGTGCACTAGCTCATCTTTAACAAAAACTGCACCTACCAAAGCTTCTTGGAAGGTTAGATTATGATCCTTTATATGAAAACTGTAATCATATGCTTTCTACTCAGGAAAAATTAAATGTTTCATTATACCACAGGTTACATTAGTTAACAGATTATTTTCAATGCTTCCAACACCATTTGGCCTGGCGTTCACCCATATGTCTTTATCGAAAGGACAAATAAAAGGATATATATTTTCATTTTTGAGGGATGTATCTTTTACAGTGACTGGAGTGAATCCAATTGGCTCTTCCTTCTAACTTCACAGAAGTGGATGTGGTCAGCAGGACTTCGTATGGACCGTCGTATCTGAGCGCTAGGGATTTCTTGACGTGTCTTTTTACCATAAAAAGATCTCCAGGCTTTAGATCATGAGTCCCTTCTAGACTGGGTCTGGAATGAAACAAAAGACCTGCTTATGCAGAGATGTTAGCTTATTGTGTAAACTTTGCACATAACAGAGCAAATCATCATACTTCAAAGTAAGAACTTGTGGAAAATACAGTCCTGTATTCCGTGTCCTCCCGAAAAGTATCTCAAGGGGTGTCAATCCTGTCTTTTTATTTGCGGTGTGTCTTACAGAAAACAAGGCAAGTAGTAAGCACTCTGTCCAGGTCTTCCCTGTCTCTGCCATTCCTTTCTGTATTTTCAGTTTCAACGTTCCTTTCAGCCGTTCCACCTTACCACTGCTCTCTGAGTGGTAAGCGGTATGGAACGCTTGGTCTACCCCCAAAGGAGGTCGGTATCTCTCATAGGACCTCTGTAATGAAGTGGGTATCCCTATCACTCTCTGTCACCTCAGGAATCCCATACCTGCAGATGACCTCAGCTAGGAGTTTCTTAGCAATATTTTTCGCAGTAGCTTTCGTTACCAGATATGCCTCTGGCCATCCTGAAAACAGGTCAATGCAAACCAACATGAATTCATAAGTACCTACTTTAGGTAACTGTATGTAGTCTATTTGTAGCCTTTGGAAAGGGTACTGACTTTTGGGTGTGCTCTTCTTATGTGTTTTTACTACTTGGCCTACATTGTGATGAGCACACACCAGGCATGACTGGACATGTTTTGCTGCCAAGGTGCCAAATCCGGAGCTACCCAGGTTGTCTTTACCAGATCACACATAGCCGTTTTGGAAACGTGGGTTGGGCCGTGCACCAGCGCAGCCATCTGGGGATACAACATCTTAGGGAGGCAATCTCTTCCCTCCTTTTGCCATAGCCCATCTTCCCTGCACTCTGTTCTCAGGTCTGAACACTTTTTCCTCTCCTCCTCTCCAGATTGTGAATGAAGCTTGAGAAGAAGCCTAAGACTTATTGGACCTCTTGAGTCTGGTAGAGCTGGTTGGGTGGCCTGGGCTGTCAAAACCTCAAGATCTGAGGGGTCCTTCAAAGCTGCCTCTTTAGCTGCCTGATCTGCTAGTGCATTACCCTTGGCCTGTGTGGTTTTGGCAGGTGTATGGGCTTTCACTTTGATTATGGCCAACTTGCTGGGTTTCGTCAGTGCTTCCATCAATTCCATAACTGACTGAATGTTTTTAATGGGTTTTCCCATTGCTGTGAGAAAAGATATAGCCTTCCATATGGGTCCATAGTCATGCACTATGCCGAATCCATATTTGCTATCTGTATGAATGTTAGCAGTGTGATCAGTAGCTAGTGAGCAAGCTTCAGCAAGGGCCTTCAACTCTGCTTCCTGTGCTGACATGTGTGCTGGGAGTGGCCTTGCTTGTATGACTGTGTGTTCCATAATGATTGCACGACCTGTATGGAAGGTCCCATCTATATATCTGGAACCGTCCAAAGAAAATTCAAAGTCTGGATTTTGCAAAGGGATTTCTGTCATGCTTGCCAATCCAGCTGTCTCTTGTTCCATTAACCAGAAACTATCATGTCTCACTTCCTCCCCCACCTCCATTCCCTCATCAACCTCTTTTGGGAGAAGAGTGTCTGGATTGACAGTAGTGCACTTTTTGAAAGAAAGTGAAGGGGGGAGAAGTAATTCACACTGAAGTCTGAGATGTCTCGCCATGGATAGGTGTTTGGTCTGGACTTGGGACAGAACTTCATATATGTCATGTGTGTGTATGAATGACAGTTGGAAAGTCAATAACAATGGAGGATGCCTTGTGAACTATTATGTTAACAGCAACAATAGCTCTGACGCATGAAGGAGCACCTCTTGCTACTGGGTCCAGGTGTGCTAAATAGTATGCAACAGGTCGTTGTCGGGAACCATGGGTTTTGGTCAAAACTGCTGATGCAAAGAATTGGGACTCACGACAATAAAGGTTAAAATGAATCTCATAATTGGGGATACCCAGTGCTGGTGCGGACATGATGGCATGTTTAAGGTTGTAAAAGCTGTCAAGAACATCTTTGGACAAATGAAACCTGATTGAATCGGAGAGAGGCTGCATGTGTGAAACAGCATTAGGGATCCATTCTCTACAATAGCAGACTAGACCTAGAAAGGTACGAAGCTGATTGACAGATGTGGGGACAGAAATAGATTGTATGGCATGAATGCAATCAGGAGTGAGGTGCCTGGTAGGTCCATGCAGGCAGTGACCTAAAAAGAACAACCTTTGCTTTACAAAATTGAAGTTTATCCTTGGAGGCCTTACATCCATTTTGCGCTAGAAACTGCAGGAGACTTATGTAAGCAGTCCTACAGCTCTCAGCATCTGGTGCACAAATCAGCAAATCATCCACATACTGTAACAGCACAACTGAGGACTGTGTGGGGATCCAGTTCTGAAGGACTGACTACAGTATTGTTGAGTATTGTGTTGGTGAATTCTGTGCACCTTCTGGTAACACTGTCTAAGCACATTGTCTTTCCTGAAAGATAAAAGCAAAAATATGTTAAGAGTCTGGATGTAAAGGTACAGAGAAAAAAGCGTTTGCAAGGTCAATGACTGTGTACACTTGCGTGTTTGCTGGGATTTGTGCCAAAAAGGTGTGGGGGTTCTGTACGATGGGCATGATTGACTCTGTAGCTTTATTCACTTCTCTCAAATCATGGACCATCCTATAAGTGGTGGGGCTGGCCAGGGATGTTTTTTTTCTTGACTGGGTAAAGAGGTGTGCTACAGGGAGACATCACAGTGATCAAAGCTCCAGCCTGATATAGCTGAGTGATATAGACCCGTATAGCATCCTCCTGTGCTGGGGAGAGAGGATACTGAGGGAGACGTGGTGGTTTGACTCCATCCCTCAGTTCCACTCTAGCAGGGGTACTGGAAGCCTGTTAAATAATACTCCTTTCTGTATTATTTTTCTCTATCGAGGACTTCTCAAAATATCAATATCACGATATTCTTATAAAAAATGTATCGATTTATTCTTAGATTGTCCATTAAAAAGAATAATTGCAGAAGGTACATACAATGGTTAAATAATTAGGGTAATTGTCCATTTGTCCATAATTAGCTTAATAGTTGAGATTCACCCATCTTTCCCTGGGATCCTGGTAGACTGCGTCTATCTGTCCAGCATGTGTGTCCGGATGACACCATGTGTCCGGGTAAAGAACGTGTTTCCTGGGCCTACATCAGCTGCTGGTTTACACACAAATCCTTGTCTTGTGTCCTGTGGAATGGCAAGAGACCCCCCCTGCTTCTATCATGGGTTTTTATAGGCCCTGTTATTTTGTATATGGTAGTGAACTAAAAATACACACACAAATAGCGCATGTCATCTAGACACCCTTAGCACGAGGCTGATGCAATCTTGTGCAATGTATAGAACTCAGAATTCAGAATTAAGAATAAAATGAATATCCATAATTAATATTTAACAATTCCCCCTTTTTTGAGGATGACAGACAACTGAATTCTCAAAGAAGATAGGTTTATCATTAGGATAACAGGATCATTTTTTCTTCTTCTTCCTTGGCAATATCATTTAATGTCAGTAATAATAATAATAATAATAATAATAATAATAATAATAATATCAGTATCGGATTATTGTTATATAATGATGTGAATTCATGTTATGGTAAGCCGTGACTAATATTCATTTAACATATATAATTATACTTCCCTAAATCTAAATCGAAGTAATCACGGGTCCAATCGTCATCATCTGATGTCATCGGGTCTTCGTACCGTCATCTTCTTGGTTTTTTTAGAACACAGTCTTTAGATGAAAACTCCTTTGAAATAAATTATAGCGTGTAGATATTGTATTACCAAAAATGATTAAATTATGCAACTTTGCATGTAATACCCTTCTTAATTTTACCGTTGTACCTTATTAATATTTCTTCTTCATTAAAATGTGTGAAAAATTGGTATTGATCAAAAGTGATTATGTAATCAGGATCAAAAACACATTTTCCCCCTTAATACCAAAAAATATTATTTTATAAAATAATTTATGTATATATCGGAACCAAATTAAAAATAATTATTCTTCTATAAATATTTTGCATAAATTTCATATCGATGTGTAGCATATATTTATCTGAAGAGGTGTGTACCTATTTAGGTAACCATTAAAAGAAAAGTAATATCCTTGAATAATTATAAAATTATCATGTGGAAAAATTATTTTAAATGTAAATTTGCTTTGTAAACCGTATTGATGTGTGGTTGCCCTTATCCACTATTAGCTAAATCAAGAAATAATAATTACTAAAGAAATATAGAAATATATATATAATGTAGATAATACTTAATTATGTATCATCATTTTCTCAGAATTAAATATATTTGTGTACGTTCACATAAAGAAACATTTTTTTTTTCCCTCCAAACATACGAGGCCTCACACGCAGTCACAGTTAGCAGCTGTTCATTTACTCATTTGTCATATTCACTCTGACATTCACAGATCTGTTCAACCCAAACATTCCACATATGAAATATAGATATATTTACCCAAATTTTTTTATTTTTTTTTGTATCCTATTTATCAATGCGCATGGTAAACTATTAAATTTAATATCTTAATATTTCTTTGAATATTCCCCAAGTACATATAATATAATATGAGAGTAATTCACTGAAATTTAAGACACTTGGAAAAAAATGCTCTGGACTTGCAAAAATAGAAATGTCTTAGATTCTTTTTTTACTGGCTAGCAGGTTTAAAGTTACATCAGCTGAAAATGGAATGAATGAGATTCTATACTATTTGCTCAAAGTTCAAAGGCTGCAACTGTCACACGTCATGCAGTAAAGTTACTTTAGTTATAAAGCTCAAACACTTCATGCACAGAAGATATTAATTAATAAGTGTTACACATAATATAGTTCAACTAGTTATATTGTTATTATTTTAAAATGTTATACACATACTATCATGCAATTTTTTCCAACTTCCTGTGTGAATAAAGAAATAAATCCAATTTAGAGTTGTTTGATCAAATCCTGCTTTGGAATGAAAACTCTAAGAAAATATAAGAAATAAAATGAAATCTCAACTTCATACAAAAACAGAATTATTTAAATATCTTATACATATATTGGTTCTAATGCAATTCAAAATATTGCTACTTTAATTTATATATGAGGTTCTACTTTATTAATTAATTATTTTAATTATTACTAGTGTTGAGCGAGTATGTTCTATTAACCCTTTCGCCGAGTATTCTCAGGCCGAGCTCCGAGTATTTACAGATGCTCGGAGATAAGGTTAAATCGCTCCCGTGTGCATGATTTGCAACTGTTTGACAGCTTTATTACATGGGAGGAGTGTCTATTTCTTACACATTCCTCACATGTAATAAAGTTGTCAAACAGTTGCAAATCACGCTCACGTGAGCGATTTAACCTTATCACCGAGGAGCTGTAAATACTCGGAACTCGGCCTGAGCATACTCGGACAGAACATACTCGCTCAACCCTAATTATTACTAAAAATATATATGTATATATATATATATATATATATATATATATATGAACTAACATTATATATATGAACTATTAGAAACTATGTAACTACGCAATTTTACAGTATAAAATAATAAATAACTAATGATACATTGTATAACACTTTGATACAACTTATAATTACAATTTTTTCTTAGCCACTCCTTAAACCAAATCTTCTGTCTCTGTCAAAAATCTCCATAAATGCCCTATATAGAAAAGACATTTTTCTGTCCTTGAGAAACTCAGATAACTGCGTGTTCTTCTGTCTACAATCCATGACGTCACTCTCAGCTGGTCGTCTCACCGGTCTCTGTCCGTCAATTTCGGCCATTTTCCTTTTAACAGAGTCACAGTTCTGACTGAGTGTTTACTCTTTCTGTGAAGAAATTGACTTTTGAATCATCTGATATGGCTTATAACATATATGAAATCTTCTACGTATTTCATAGATTTCATTTCGGGGATGACTCATTCTAGGAGAGTTAGATATTGGCTTTTGGTAAGATTTTACCTTTTCTGGTTTTATAAATTTAGCTTGATTAATTTTCTTTTCACAATTCTCATGTTTTCTGACAAAATCCAGCAATTGCGCACATTCAAATAAAGATATTTTTGTGACGCAATAACTCGAGATACTGGATTTAAGAATTTGAATTTTTATACAAAAGTTGTTATCATTTGTTGTAACTTTCCATTTTTGATGAGAGCTTTGTACAACCGTTCAAATATGGACATGAATGTATATGTACATTCTTTCCTACCAATCCTTAATTTTTGTAGGTCATCAATGTTGGGGAAATCCTTTGTGGCACAATAAATCAAATACTTTAATCTGTCCGAATCTTTTTCCCATTCATTAGGAGAGTCATTTTTAGTGTTGAGCCACCCCCGTAGTGTTCGAGTTCTGTTTGGTTCGTCGAACACCCTTGTGTTCGTCGAACTGTTCGTCGAACACCTTTGAACACCGTTAAAACCAATGGCAGGCAAACAAAAACACATAGAAACACATAGAAAACACATTCAAAGGTGTCCAAAAGCTGACAAACTGCTCAGAAGACACAACTAACACATGGAAAAGTGACAAGTACATATAGTCATGCGAAAAGAAAAGGGGTGGAGGAGTAAAAGGATGGGGAGACACAGATATTGGCATGTCATGCCCTTCTAAAATCCAAAAAGTGAGAAGCCGACACGGCCAGTCCGTTCCTGCCCGTGCCACCTCCGTTTGTGCCAGAGCCGCGGTGAACCCTGACGGCCAGCCCCCCTCTCCCAATACTGGTGCCTGTCCGCTGGTGGGTCGAGCGAGCCCCCCTGTGGTGGAGGCAGCTCTAAGCTTTTTAATTTAAATTGTCTCTCTAATTTGAATGAATACACTTTAAATCCTTTTACAAGGATCTATTGAATGGCAAGTCTCATGCCAGCAGCCGCGTAATTCCTGCTCCAATAGCGTCCACTAAAGCTGCTGCAGTTAAAAAGCTTTTATAAGGATCGAGCTCGGCTGTCCACCGCAAGGCGTCCTACCGCCAGTCCCAGCCCCTATGCCTTGGGGTGCCTCCTGATGCTCTTCACTGAGTATCCCGTGGTCCCAAAGCATTTCCTTTGAAAAAATTAAGCGTCCAAACTACAGGTGGTGTAGCTTGCTTAACAGCCGGGATAATCCGCTGACTAGCAGACACTGCTACTAGGCACAAAGTATTTCCTGGGCTAGATGCAGTTAAAAGTTTGTAATTAGATACTCTCGTTGGATGCTGAGAAAGCATTCCATAGAGTCTCCTGGCACGCCATATATTATTCTCTTAAAAAGCTTGGGGTAGGGGTCTAGGGGACCCTTTTATAGCCAAAATCACGGCCCTGTATCGCAATGCGTCACCTAGGCTGAAGATAAATGGAACTGTAGCACCCCGAGGGCACGGTTGCTGCAGAGGTATTGCTCCTCACCCAGAGGTGTGATATCTCACTCTCAGGTAAGGATGGAGTGTGAATCAGGACCCCAACACCTGCATGCATTACACCAAATTGCCGTGGGGCAGGGCGACCAATATGCCCCTGAAATGGGCACGACAGTCCCTGTCCCTGGCTGGAGTGGGGGAGGGAACACTGAGGAAGGGGAACCCTGTAGTGCAGGAGCAGGGAGGAAGCAGTTCCTGGGTGCATTGAGAAGGGGGTATAAAAGGTGGGCACCATCTTAGTTCAGTGCAGAGAAGTCTGAGCAGAAGTGACAGGGAGCAGGGGCTCTGCATGAGCTCTGCTCCGGAGGCGGGCCTAGTAACAGAGGCCCAGGCCTGGAAGAGGGAGAAGGAAGAAAGAGGAGCGGAGAAGGCTCCAGGAACGAGGAATGAAGGGATACCAGGGGTGTGGACGGGCGAGTCGCCACCGCACGCCCGAATCCACCTGTGTGGAGGGGTCAGGTCAAAGGGGGAGACCGGTCCCCGAAACTAGTGGAGGCGGGAAACGACCCTCAGCTAGAAACCGGAGGCTGTGACATTTTATGTGGCGCAGCCCCTCGCTACACCCGCTAGGAGGGCAGCACATAGGGTCAGGGAAACTGGCGCCAAGTTTACCAAGAGGAGGCCCGAGGCAGCCGGACAGAAGGGTTGGTAAGAAAGGCCAGACAAAGGACACACAAAGGGGGTCCTGTGAAGCGCTCCAAAGTTATCTGGGAGTTGTCTGAGCCGTTACCTGCAGAAGTGGTCTGGATAATAAGAACTGTGAGTAAAGGCCCTGGACTGCATCACTGACTCCGTGTGGTTACTGCTGCTTCCCTGCACCATCACCCCCATCCTCCGCATACACTGCCCTGAGGCTATACTCCTCCCGTGGGGAGTTATGCTACGCTCTACTGCACCCACAACACCAGCCTCAGCGGTCTGCCCTGCAGCGGCGGTTCACTCTGACCGCAATCCACTGGTGGCGTAGTCGGACATTTAAACATCAAAACCACATAAATAGTTCCGCCACTGGTTTGACCGCCATGAGCCACGGAACCGGGTTGCCGCCACGGAGACTACAACCACCAGCATCCACCAAAAAGGGTCCGGCTCCGGATGTCCCAAGGCCCAGGGGGCGCGTCAGAACATTTTCATCACCTTTCGTAATCACCAATGGGACAAGGCAGGGATGTCCTCTGTCCCCTCTCTTATACATCCTAGTGACGGAGCACCTGCTCTCATCAATTCGCCATAACCCCAATATTAGGTGGATTGAGGTGGGAGGCACCGAGTACAAGTGCTCTCTATTTGCTGATGATGTCCTAGTATATATCACTCAATCACATATATCCATCCGTGCTGTTATGGCTGAAATAGATCACTTTGTTACATGGTCAAATTTTAAAATCAATACAGCGAAGTCTGAGGCCCTCGATGTTTCCCTCCCCAAATCCATACAGGATTCCATCCAGTCCAACATTCCCTTTGCCTGGCCCTCACAGGGTATCAAATTCTTAGGAATTCCTATTCATAGAGACCTCTCCCGTCTATGTTATCTTAATTTTGGGCCCTTTATTGAACAACTCCATACAGACCACGGTTGGCAAGTTAGAACTGTAAGATTCACTACGTGAACCACTGGTGTTTTGTGGAAAAGCACATGTACACTGTGTTCCAAATTATTATGCAAAAAGTGTTTAGGAGTGATAAGGGAAGAATTTGTTTGTTTGTCAGTTAAACTCATTGATGGTGGTGATGTGAGTCAGGGCTCTTTATATCACTGTAAGCAATTGCAGACGCCTGTGCTAATTAGTTTGGCAGGTGTGTCCAATGAACAGCAAGACTACTTAAGAAGGCTGTCCCACATTATTAAGCAGCCTACATTTTCTGCCAAAATGGGAAAGAAAAAGGATGTGTCGGCTGCTGAGAAGCAACAAATTGTGGAGTGTTTAGGTCAAGGCATGACTACAATCAACATTGTGCGATGATCAGGATGAAGTGTCTTGGCAATCAAGAAGTATGTAGCTTATTCACAGTACGCAAGTGTGCGTGCTGATAAGGGCAAATTGAGGACTCTTTCCTACAGGCAATTACGTCAGGTTAAAAGAGCAGCGGCAAAAAAGCCTTGTCATAGCAGCAGACAAGTTTTTGAAGCTGCTGGTGCCTCCAACGTCCCCCGAACAACAAGATGCAGGGTCCTTCAGAGGTTTGCCGCTGTGCGTACGCCATCCTGTCAACCTCCTCTATCCACTGCACACAAGCAGAAACGGCTCCAGTGGGCCAAACATTACATGAAGACTGATTTCAAAACTGTTTTGTTCACGGATCAGTGCCGTGCAACGCTCGATGGTCCAGATGGATGGAGTGGAGGATGGCTGGTTGATGGACACCCCACGCAAACACGGCTACAGCGCCAACAAGGACGAGGTGGAGTAATATTTTGGGCTGGAATCATGGGGAGAGAGATTGTCAGCCCGTTTCGGATCCCTGAAGGGGTAAAGATGAACTCCATAATGTATGTGGAGTTTCTCAAACAGCACTTCCTGCCATGGTTCAAGAAGAAGAACCGTGTATTCCGCAGCAAGATCATTTTCATGCATGAAAATGCATCGTCTCATGCTGCACATAACACATCTGCATCTCTGGCTGATATGGGCATAAAAGGGGACAAACTTATGGTGTGACCTCCATGCGCCCCTGACCTCTACCCCATTCAGAACCTCTGGAGCATCATCAAAAGGAATGTCTATGATGGCGGGAGGCAGTTCACATCTAAGCAACAGCTCTGGGAGGGTATTCTGTCCTCATGCAAAACAATTGAAGCAGAAACCATCCAAAACCTGGCAAATTCAATGGACGAGAGAGTTCAGAAGCTCCTTTCAAAGAAGGGGTCCTATGTGCAAATGTAACATCACCGAGAATAAAGTTTTGAGTTGAAAACTGTTTGATTTCAGTTACTAATAACCTGCTAATGCTTATAATTTCAAAAATGACCATTTTTTTGGTCTTTATTAAAATGAAAAGGTTGATTGAAGAGTGTGGGGGATCTAAGAGTGTGGCAACCCAGTAGTCAGGATTACTTCGAATTCTGACAATCTGAGGGTCATGTTGCAGGTTGTGCAGCAAGAAGGCACTTATGTGTTTTGCGCATCTCGGAGCCCCAAAATTAATTTCCGGGCTAGATGCAGCTAAAAATTATTATTAATTTTAAATCTGGTGGAGCTTAGTATAGATGGCCTAATAGAATCAGTACTGCACACTGCTACAAAACCCAAATTATTTTCTAACCAAGATACAGACAAACATGATTAGTAATTTGAAAGCTTAAAACGGTTGGTGTGGTGATTTTAACCAATCATCAAGCTTTTACTCTCCCCAGGATGACACAGGGGTCATGTCTTTGACATAAAGAGGATTGACGCACAACTCGTGGGGACGGCAAGACTTGGACAGCAGCCCCTTGTCCTGCCGTCACCATAGTTACCCAGTGCCCAGTCAGCGACATGTAACGCCCCTGTCCATGCCTACTCGTCCAAGTGTCTGTGGTGAAATGCACCCTGTCACACACAGAGTTTCTCAAAGAAGCGGTGATGTTGTGTGCGACATGCTGGTGGAGCGCAGGCACACCATTCTTTGAGAAGTAGTGCCGACTGGGCATCTGGTACTGGGGCACTGCGACGGACATAAGGTCTCGAAAATCCTCTGTGTCCACCAGGCGGAAAGGCAGCATTTCTGTAGCCAAGAACTTGCAGATGGTGAAATTCAACCTCTTAGCTTTCTCATGGCTAGGAGGAAATGGTCTTTTACTTGTCCACATCTGAGGGACTGAGGGCTGGCTGTTGTGCTTAGACGGGGTTGATAAGGGTGTCCCCGGCAAACTGCCGGTCTGTGAGGAAGATGCAGGCGGATATGTTAGGTTGCCTTGATCCAAAGGTGGTGCTATCGATGTCGGACAGCGCTCAACACCAGCTGGTGTTACCACCTCCAAAGAAAATGATGACCTGCCAATCACGCTGGCTGTTGCGGGTAAAGAGGTGGCAGGTCTGCGTCCCAAAACAGGTGTGACTGCTGTCCCCCAGTCACAGAGGATGAAGAGGCTGCAGATGCACAGATGGGGCAGACGGTGGTTGGCCCGGCCGGCTAGGCCGCATTGTAGCACAGTGAGCTTCCCACTGCAACTTATGCTTCATGTCCATGTGCCGGTTCATGCATGAAGTACTCAAACTATGTATTTTTTGGCCTCTACTTAGCTTTTGTTGACAAATGTTACAGATAACACGAGTTGGGTCATCTTTATCGATCTGAAAAAATGCCCAGGCTATGCAAGGCTTAGCACCCATGCGACCTGAAGAGCCACCAAGACTTGTGGTCAGAGGCAGAGTTGTGTTTGAGGATGCAGCTGTTGACGTGCTTCCAGTACTACGTCTCTGTCCAGGAAGGCACAACTTGATCTCGTCGACACTAGCATCCTCCTCCACCTCCTCTGCTGACCTCATCTCTTGGCTGACTGTGGTTTGACAGTAAGAGGGATCTCCAACTTCATCATCATCACCCTGTGTGTTTTCACACCCGTCGTCCTCAGAACCAACCTGTTCCTGCCCTGACAAAAAACTAAAGTTGTCGCTCCAATCAGGTATTTGAGTCTCATCATCGTCTTCCTCATTGTCTCCACCAACAGGAGTTACAGCTTGGGAATGAGGGTCTACATTATGGTCAGAACCTTCTGCGTCTGGTCCTGGATCCGACTCATAAAGATTCTGGGCATCAGTGCAGATCATTTCCTCGTCTGGATTCACAGAAGCGCTGGAGCCGACCTCTGATTCCCAGGCTATAGTATGAGTAAACAGCTCTGCA
Source organism: Phyllobates terribilis (assembly GCF_046119375.1). Taxonomy (NCBI): domain Eukaryota; kingdom Metazoa; phylum Chordata; class Amphibia; order Anura; family Dendrobatidae; genus Phyllobates; species Phyllobates terribilis. The sequence goes on from NW_027370124.1 coordinate 13,633, forward strand.
GACTCAACCATCTGTTCTACCTCATACTCAGACGGGCAGCTGGAGATTTGGGAGCAAGTGCGATTGGGGTGACACCTCTGAGGACTGGAGTATTTGTGATGTTGAAGTAGATGTGGAGGAGAGCCCACTTAAAGGAGCACTTGATATCCGTTGAAGCAACTGCTGTTTTTGTGCCTCATCTGGAATTTGTAGCGATTCGCGTGGCCGTAAGAAAGGGATCTTATCACATTGTCCGCTAAAAGAAGAAGACATTTTAGTTTTGCTTGAAGATGGTCTTTCTTCTGCAGATGTTACTGTTGCTTTAACACCTACTCCACGGACACAACCTTTATTCCCCTTCCCAACACGCCTATTCCACTTTCCACCAGCAGCAGGCCTTTTTCCACTCATTTTGGTGGTTAACTAATTCACAACTCTGGAGTTGTTTGCACAAAAAAACAATGGATGGGAACCGAGCAGAGCTGAGTGGCTAAACTGTGGTATTAGGCCAAAACTATTGTCTGGGTTAGATGCAGAAAAAAATTATATTCAGTTTGCAACCTGATGGAGGTCAGTATAGATGGACTAATAGAACAAGTCCCACACACAGCTAGAAGCCCAAATATTTTTTCAGAGCTAGATGCAGAAAAAAATTATATTCAATTTGCAACGTGATGGAGGTCAGTATAGATGGACTAATAGAACAAGTCCCACACACTGCTAGAAGGCTAAATATGTTTTCAGAGCTAGATGTAGAAAAATATTATATTCAATTTGCAACCTGATGGAGGTCAGTATAGATGGACTAATAGAACAAGTCCCACACACTGCTAGAAGGCCAAATATTTTTTCAGAGCTAGATGCAGAAAAAAATTATATTCAATTTGCAACCTGATGGAGGTCAGTATAGATGGACTAATAGAACAAGTCCCACACACTGCTAGAAGCCCAAATATTTTTTCAGAGCTAAATGCAGAAAAATATTATATTCAATTTGCAACCTGATGGAGGTCAGTATAGATGGACTAATAGAACAAGTCCTACACACTGCTAGAAGGCCAAATATTTTTTCAGAGCTAGATATAGAAAAATATTATATTCAATTTGCAACCTGATGGAGGTCAGTATAGATGGATTAATAGAACTAGTCCCACACACAGCTAGAAGCCCAAATATTTTTTCAGAGGTAGATCCAGAAAAAAATTATATTCAATTTGCAACCTGATGGAGGTCAGTATAGATGGACTAATAGAACAAGTCCCACACACTGCTAGAAGGCCAAATATTTTTTCAGAGCTAGATAGAGAAAAAAATTATATTCAGTTTGCAACCTGATGGAGGTCAGTATAGATGGACTAATAGAACAAGTCCCACACACAGCTAGAAGGCCAAATATTTTTTCAGAGCTAGATATAGAAAAATATTATATTCAATTTGCAACCTGATGGAGGTCAGTATAGATGGATTAATAGAACTAGTCCCACACACAGCTAGAAGCCCAAATATTTTTTCAGAGGTAGATCCAGAAAAAAATTATATTCAATTTGCAACCTGATGGAGGTCAGTATAGATGGACTAATAGAACAAGTCCCACACACTGCTAGAAGGCCAAATATTTTTTCAGAGCTAGATAGAGAAAAAAATTATATTCAATTTGCAACCTGATGGAGGTCAGTATAGATGGACTAATAGAACAAGTCCCACACACTGCTAGAAGTCCAAATATTTTTTCAGAGCTAGATGCAGAAAAATATTATATTCAATTTGCAACCTGTTGGAGGTCAGTATAGATGGACTAATAGAACAAGTCCCACACACGGCTGGAAGGCCAAATATTTTTTCAGAGCTAGATGCAGAAAAATATATTCAATTTGCAACCTGATGGAGGTCAGTATAGATGGACTAATAGAACAAGTCCCACTCACTGTTTGAAGGCCAAATATTTTTTCAGAGCTAGATGCGGAAAAAAATTATATTCAATTTGCAACCTGATGGAGGTCAGTATAGATGGACTAATAGAACAAGTCCCACACACTGCTAGAAGGCCAAATATTTTTTCAGAGCTAGATGCAGAAAAATATTATATGCAATTTGCAACCTGATGGAGGTCAGTATAGATGGACTAATAGAACAAGCCCCACACACTGCTAGAAGGCCAAATATTTTTTCAGAGCTAGATGCAGAAAAATATTATTTTCAATTTGAAACCTGATGGAGATCAGTATAGATGGACTAATAGAACCAGTTCCACACACTGCTAGAAGGCCAAATATTTTTTCAGAGCTAGATGCAGAAAAATATTATATTCAATTTGCAACCTGATGAAGGTCAGTATAGATGGACTAATAGAACAAGTCCCACACACGGCTAGAAGGCCAAATATTTTTTCAGAGCTAGATGCAGAAATAAATTATATTCAATTTGCAACCTGATGGAGGTCAGTATAGATGGACTAATAGAACAAGTCCCACACACTGCTAGAAGCACAAATATTTTTTCAGAGCTAGATGCAGAAAAAAATTATATTCAATTTGCAACCTGATGGAGGTCAGTATAGATGGACTAATAGAACAAGTCCCACACACGGCTAGAAGGCCAAATATTTTTTCAGAGCTAGATGCAGAGAAATATTATATTCAATTTGCAACCTGATGGAGGTCAGTATAGATGGACTAATAGAACAAGTCCCACACAGTGCTAGAAGGCCAAATATTTTTTCAGAGCTAGATGCAGAAAAAAATTATATTCAATTTGAAACCTGATGGAGGTCAGTATACATGGACTAATAGAACAAGTCCCACACACTGCTAGAAGCACAAATTTTTTTTCAGAGCTAGATGCAGAAAAATATTATTTTCAACTTGCAAACTGATGGAGATCAGTATAGATGGACTAATAGAACAAGTCCCACACACTGCTAGAAGCCCAAATATTTTTTCAGAGCTAGATGCAGAAAAATATTATATTCAATTTTCAACCTGATGGAGGTTAGTATAGATGGACTAATAAAACAAGTCCCACACACTGCAAGAAGGCCAAATATTTTTTCAGAGCTAGATGCAGAAAAAAATTATATTCAATTTGCAACCTGATGGAGGTCAGTATAGATGGACTAATAGAACAAGTCCCACACACAGCTAGAAGCCCAAATATTTTTTCAGAGGTAGATGCAGAAAAAAATATATTCAGTTTGCAACCTGATGGAGGTCAGTATAGATGGACTAATAGAACAAGTCCCACACACAGCTAGAAGCCCAAATGTTTTTTCAGAGCTAGATGCAGAAAAAAATTATATTCAATTTGCAACGTGATGGAGGTCAGTATTGATGGACTAATAGAAAAAGTCCCACACACTGCTAGAAGCCCAAATATTTTTTCAGAGCTAGATGCAGAAAAATATTATATTCAATTTGCAACCTCATGGAGATCAGTATAGATGGACTAATAGAACAAGTCCCACACACTGCTAGAAGGCCAAATATTTTTTCAGAGCTAGATGCAGAAAAATATTATATTCAATTTGCAACCTGATGGAGGTCAGTATAGATGGACTAATAGAAAAGGTCCCACACACTGCTGGAAGCCCAAATATTTTTTCAGAGCTAGATGCAGAAAAATAATATATTCAATTTGCAACCTGATGGAGGTCAGTATAGATGGACTAATAGAACAAGTCCCACACACTGCTAGAAGGCCAAATATTTTTTCAGAGCTAGATGCAGAAAAATATTATATTCAATTTGCAACCTGATGGAGGTCAGTATAGATGGATTAATAGAACAAGTCCCACACACAGTTAGAAGCCCAAATATTTTTTCAGAGGTAGATGCAGAAAAAAATTATATTCAATTTGCAACCTGATGGAGGTCAGTATAGATGGACAAATAGAACAAGTCCCACACACTGCTAGAAGGCCAAATATTTTTTCAGAGCTAGATGCAGAAATATATTATATTCAATTTGCAACCTGATGGAGGTCAGTATAGATGGACTAATAGAACAAGTCCCACACACTGCTAGAAGGCCAAATATTTTTTCAGAGCTAGATGCAGAAACATTTTATATTCAATTTGCAACCTGATGGAGGTCAGTATAGATAGACTAATAGAACAAGTCCCACACACGGCTAGAAGGCCAAATATTTTTTCAGCGCTAGATGCATAAAAATATTATATTCAATTTGCAACCTGATGGAGGTCAGTATAGATGGATTAATAGAACAAGTCCCACACACAACTAGAAGCCCAAATATTTTTTCAGAGGTAGATGCAGCAAAAAATATATTCAATTTGCAACCTGATGGAGGTCAGTATAGGTGGACTAATAGAACAAGTCCCACACACAGCTAGAAGCCCAAATGTTTTTTCAGAGCTAGATGCAGAAAAAAATTATATTCAATTTGCAACGTGATGGAGGTCAGTAAAGATGGACTAATAGAAAAAATCCCACAGACTGCTAGAAGCCCAAATATTTTTTCAGAGCTAGATGCAGAAAAATATTATATTCAATTTGCAACCTGATGGAGGTCAGTATAGATGGACTAATAGAACAAGTCCCACACACTGCAAGAAGGCCAAATATTTTTTCAGAGCTAGATGCAGAAAAATATTATATTCAATTTGCAACCTGATGGACGTCAGTATAGATGGACTAATAGAACAAGTCCCACACACTGCTAGAAGGCCAAATATTTTTTCAGAGCTAGATGCAGAAAAATATTATATTCATTTTGCAACCTGATGGAGGTCAGTATAAATGGACTAATAGAACAAGTCCCACACACTGCTAGAAGGCCAAATCTTTTTTCAGAGCTAGATGCATAAAAATATTATATTCAATTTGCAACCTGATGGAGGTCAGTATAGATGGATTAATTGAACAAGTCCCACACACAGCTAGTAGCCCAAATATTTTTTCAGAGGTAGATGTAGAAAAAAATTATATTCAATTTACAACCTGATGGAGGTCAGTATAGATGGACAAATAGAACAAGTCCCACACACTGCTAGAAGGCCAAATATTTTTTCAGAGCTAGATGCAGAAAAATATTATATTCAATTTGCAACCTGATGGAGGTCAGTATAGATGGACTAATAGAACAAGTCCCACACACTGCTAGAAGGCCAAACATTTTTTCAGAGCTAGATGCAGTAACATTTTTTATTCAATTTGCAACCTGATGGAGGTCAGTATAAATGGACTAATAGAACAAGTCCCACACACGGCCAGAAGGCCAAATATTTTTTCAGAGCTAGATGCATAAAAAAATTATATTCAATTTGCAACATGATGGAGGTCAGTATAGATGGACTAATAGAACAAGTCCCACACACTGTTTGAAGGCCAAATATTTTTTCAGAGCTAGATGCCGAAAAAAATTATATTCAATTTGCAACCTGATGGAGGTCAGTATAGATGGACTAATAGAACAAGTCCCACACACTGCTAGAAGGCCAAATATTTTTTCAGAGCTAGATGCAGAAAAAAATGATATTCAATTTGCAACCTGATGGAGGTCAGTATAGATGGACTAATAGAACAAGTCCCACACACTGCTAGAAGCCCAAATATTTTTTCAGAGCTAAATGCAGAAAAATATTATATTCAATTTGCAACCTGATGGACGTCAGTATAGATGGACTAATAGAACAAGTCCCACACACTGCTAGAAGGATAAATATTGTTTCAGAGCTAGATGGAGAAAAATATTATATTCAATTTGCAATCTGATGGAGGTCAGTATAGATGGATTAATAGAACTAGTCCCACACACAGCTAGAAGACCAAATATTTTTTCAGAGCTAGATGCAGAAAAATATTATATTCAATTTGCAACCTGATGGAGGTCAGTATAGATGGACTAATAGAACAAGTCCCACACACTGCTAGAAGGCCAAATAATTTTTCAGAGCTAGATGCAGAAAAATATTATATTCAATTTGCAACCTGATGGAGGTCAGTATAGATGGACTAATAGAACAAGTCCCACACATGGCTAGAAGGCCAAATATTTTTTCAGAGCTAGATGCAGAAAAATATTATATTCAATTTGCAACCTGATGGAGGTCAGTATAGATGGACTAATAGAACAAGTCCCACACACTGTTTGAAGGCCAAATATTTTTTCAGAGCTAGATGCGGAAAAAAATTATATTCAATTTGCAACCTGATGGAGGTCAGTATAGATGGACTAATAGAACAAGTCCCACACACTGCTAGAAGGCCAAATATTTTTTCAGAGGTAGATAGAGAAAAAAATTATATTCAATTTTCAACCTGATGGAGGTCAGTATAGATGGACTAATAGAACAAGTCCCACACACTGCTAGAAGCCCAAATAATTTTTCAGAGGTAGATACAGAAAAAAATTATATTCAATTTGCAACCTGATGGAGGTCAGTATAGATGGACTAATAGAACAAGTCCCACACACTGCTAGAAGGCCCAATATTTTTTCAGAGCTAGATGCAGAAAAATATTATATTCAATTTGCAACCTGATGGAGGTCAGTATAGATGGACTAATAGAACAAGTCCCACACACTGCTAGAAGGCCAAATATTTTTTCAGAGCTAGATGCAGAAAAATATTATATTCAATTTGCAACCTGATGGAGGTCAGTATAGATAGACTAATAGAACAAGTCCCACACACAGCTAGAAGCCCAAATATTTTTTCAGAGCTAGATGCAGAAAAAAATTATATTCAGTTTGCAACCTGATGGAGGTCAGTATAGATAGACTAATAGAACAAGTCCCACACACAGCTAGAAGCCCAAATATTTTTTCAGAGGTAGATGCAGAAAAAAATTATATTCAGTTTGCAACCTGATGGAGGTCAGTATAGATGGACTAATAGAACAAGTCCCACACACTGCTAGAAGGCCAAATATTTTTTAAGAGCTAGATGCAGAAAAAAATTATATTCAATTTGCAACCTGATGGAGGTCAGTATAGATGGACTAATAGAACAAGTCCCACACACAGCTAGAAGCCCAAATATTTTTTCAGAGGTAGATGCAGAAAAAATTATATTCAATTTGCAACCTGATGGAGGTCAGTATAGATGGACTAATAGAACAAGTCCCACACACTGCTAGAAGGCCAAATATTTTTTCAGGGATAGATGCAGAAAAAAAATATATTAATTTGCAACCTGATGGAGGTCAGTATAGATGGACTAATAGAACAAGTCCCACACACAGCTAGAAGCCCAAATATTTTTTCAGAGGTAGATGCAGAAAAATTTTTTATTCAATTTGCAACCTGATGGAGGTCAGTATAGATGGACTAATAGAACAAGTCCCACACACTGTTTGAAGGCCAAATATTTTTTCAGAGCTAGATGCAGAAAAAAATTATATTCAATTTGCAACCTGATGGAGGTCAGTATAGATGGACTAATAGAACAAGTCCCACACACTGCTAGAAGGCCAAATATTTTTTCAGAGCTAGATGAAGAAACATTTTATATTCAATTTGCAACCTGATGGAGGTCAGTATAGATGGACGAATAGAACAAGCCCCACACACGGCTAGAAGGCCAAATATTTTTTCAGAGCTAGATGCATAAAAATATTATATTCAATTTGCAACCTGATGGAGGTCAGTATAGATAGACAAATAGAACAAGTCCCACACACAGCTAGAAGCCCAAATATTTTTTCAGAGCTAGATGCAGAAAAATATTATATTCAGTTTGCAACCTGATGGAGGTCAGTATAGATGGACTAATAGAACAAGTCCCACACACTGCTAGAAGGCCAAATAATTTTTCAGAGCTAGATGCATAAAAATATTATATTCAATTTGCAACCTGATGGAGGTCAGTATAGATAGACTAATAGAACAAGTCCCACACACAGCTAAAAGCCCAAATATTTTTTCAGAGGTAGATGCAGAAAAAAATTATATTCAGTTTGCAACCTGATGGAGGTCAGTATAGATGGACTAATAGAATAAGTCCGACACACAGCTAGAAGCCCAAATATTTTTTCAGAGGTAGATGCAGAAAAAAATTATATTCAATTTGCAACGAGATGGAGGTCAGTATAGATGGACTAATAGAACAAGTCCCACTCACTGCTAGAAAGCCAAATATTTTTTCAGAGCTAGATGCAGAAAAAAATTATATTCAATTTGCAACCTGATGGAGGTCAGTATAGATGGACTAATAGAACAAGTCCCACACACAGCTAGAAGCCCAAATATTTTTTCAGAGGTAGATGCAGAAAAAATATATTCAATTTGCAACCTGATGGAGGTCAGTATAGATGGACTAATAGAACAAGTCCCACACACTGCTAGAAGGCCAAATATTTTTTCAGAGCTAGATGCAGAAAAAAATAATATTCAATTTGCAACCTGATGGAGGTCAGTATAGATGGACTAATAGAACAAGTCCCACACACTGCTAGAAGCCCAAATATTTTTTCAGAGCTAAATGTAGAAAAAAATTATATTCAATTTGCAACCTGATGGAGGTCAGTATAGATGGACTAATAGAACAAGTCCCACACACTGCTAGAAGGCCAAATAATTTTTCAGAGCTAGATGCAAGAAAAAAATATATTCAATTTGCAACCTGATGGAGGTCAGTATAGATGGACTAATAGAACAAGTCCCACACACTGCTAGAAGCCCAAATATTTTTTCAGAGCTAAATGCAGAAAAATATTATATTCAATTTGCAACCTGATGGAGGTCAGTATAGATGGAGTAATAGAACAAGTCCCACACACTGCTAGAAGGCCAAATATTTTTTCAGAGCTAGATGTAGAAAAATATTATATTCAATTTGCAACCTGATGGAGGTCAGTATAGATGGATTAATAGAACTAGTCCCACACACAGCTAGAAGCCCAAATATTTTTTCAGAGGTAGATGCAGAAAAAAATTATATTCAATTTGCAACCTGATGGAGGTCAGTATAGATGGACTAATAGAACAAGTCCCACACACTGCTAGAAGGCCAAATATTTTTTCAGAGCTAGATGCAGAAAAATATTATATTCAATTTGCAACCTGATGGAGGTCAGTATAGATGGACTAATAGAACAAGTCCCACACACGGCTAGAAGGCCAAATATTTTTTCAGAGCTCGATGCAGAAAAATATTATATTCAATTTGAAACCTGATGGAGGTCAGTATAGATGGACTAATAGAACAAGTCCCACACACGGCTAGAAGGCCAAATATTTTTTCAGAGCTAGATGCATAAAAATATTATATTCAATTTGCAACCTGATGGAGGTCAGTATAGATAGACTAATAGAACAAGTCCCACACACAGCTAGAAGCCCAAATATTTTTTCAGAGGTAGATGCAGAAAAAAATTATATTCAGTTTGCAACCTGATGGAGGTCAGTATAGATGGGCTAATAGAAGAAGTCCCACTCACTGCTAGAAAGCCAAATATTTTTTCAGAGCTAGATGCAGAAAAAAATTATATTCAATTTGCAACCTGATGGAGGTCAGTATAGATGGACTAATAGAACAAGTCCCACACACAGCTAGAAGCCCAAATATTTTTTCAGAGCTAGATGCAGAAAAAAATTATATTCAATTTGCAACGTGATGGAGGTCAGTATAGATGGACTAATAGAACAAGTCCCACACACTGCTAGAAGGCTAAATATGTTTTCAGAGCTAGATGTAGAAAAATATTATATTCAATTTGCAACCTGATGGAGGTCAGTATAGATGGACTAATAGAACAAGTCCCACACACTGCTAGAAGGCCAAATATTTTTTCAGAGCTAGATGCAGAAAAAAATTATATTCAATTTGCAACCTGATGGAGGTCAGTATAGATGGACTAATAGAACAAGTCCCACACACTGCTAGAAGCCCAAATATTTTTTCAGAGCTAAATGCAGAAAAATATTATATTCAATTTGCAACCTGATGGAGGTCAGTATAGATGGACTAATAGAACAAGTCCTACACACTGCTAGAAGGCCAAATATTTTTTCAGAGCTAGATATAGAAAAATATTATATTCAATTTGCAACCTGATGGAGGTCAGTATAGATGGATTAATAGAACTAGTCCCACACACAGCTAGAAGCCCAAATATTTTTTCAGAGGTAGATCCAGAAAAAAATTATATTCAATTTGCAACCTGATGGAGGTCAGTATAGATGGACTAATAGAACAAGTCCCACACACTGCTAGAAGGCCAAATATTTTTTCAGAGCTAGATAGAGAAAAAAATTATATTCAATTTGCAACCTGATGGAGGTCAGTATAGATGGACTAATAGAACAAGTCCCACACACTGCTAGAAGTCCAAATATTTTTTCAGAGCTAGATGCAGAAAAATATTATATTCAATTTGCAACCTGTTGGAGGTCAGTATAGATGGACTAATAGAACAAGTCCCACACACGGCTGGAAGGCCAAATATTTTTTCAGAGCTAGATGCAGAAAAATATATTCAATTTGCAACCTGATGGAGGTCAGTATAGATGGACTAATAGAACAAGTCCCACTCACTGTTTGAAGGCCAAATATTTTTTCAGAGCTAGATGCGGAAAAAAATTATATTCAATTTGCAACCTGATGGAGGTCAGTATAGATGGACTAATAGAACAAGTCCCACACACTGCTAGAAGGCCAAATATTTTTTCAGAGCTAGATGCAGAAAAATATTATATGCAATTTGCAACCTGATGGAGGTCAGTATAGATGGACTAATAGAACAAGCCCCACACACTGCTAGAAGGCCAAATATTTTTTCAGAGCTAGATGCAGAAAAATATTATTTTCAATTTGAAACCTGATGGAGATCAGTATAGATGGACTAATAGAACCAGTTCCACACACTGCTAGAAGGCCAAATATTTTTTCAGAGCTAGATGCAGAAAAATATTATATTCAATTTGCAACCTGATGAAGGTCAGTATAGATGGCCTAATAGAACAAGTCCCACACACGGCTAGAAGGCCAAATATTTTTTCAGAGCTAGATGCAGAAATAAATTATATTCAATTTGCAACCTGATGGAGGTCAGTATAGATGGACTAATAGAACAAGTCCCACACACTGCTAGAAGCACAAATATTTTTTCAGAGCTAGATGCAGAAAAAAATTATATTCAATTTGCAACCTGATGGAGGTCAGTATAGATGGACTAATAGAACAAGTCCCACACACGGCTAGAAGGCCAAATATTTTTTCAGAGCTAGATGCAGAGAAATGTTATATTCAATTTGCAACCTGATGGAGGTCAGTATAGATGGACTAATAGAACAAGTCCCACACAATGCTAGAAGGCCAAATATTTTTTCAGAGCTAGATGCAGAAAAAAATTATATTCAATTTGAAACCTGATGGAGGTCAGTATACATGGACTAATAGAACAAGTCCCACACACTGCTAGAAGCACAAATTTTTTTTCAGAGCTAGATGCAGAAAAATATTATTTTCAACTTGCAAACTGATGGAGATCAGTATAGATGGACTAATAGAACAAGTCCCACACACTGCTAGAAGCCCAAATATTTTTTCAGAGCTAGATGCAGAAAAATATTATATTCAATTTTCAACCTGATGGAGGTTAGTATAGATGGACTAATAAAACAAGTCCCACACACTGCAAGAAGGCCAAATATTTTTTCAGAGCTAGATGCAGAAAAAAATTACATTCAATTTGCAACCTGATGGAGGTCAGTATAGATGGACTAATAGAACAAGTCCCACACACAGCTAGAAGCCCAAATATTTTTTCAGAGGTAGATGCAGAAAAAAATATATTCAGTTTGCAACCTGATGGAGGTCAGTATAGATGGACTAATAGAACAAGTCCCACACACAGCTAGAAGCCCAAATGTTTTTTCAGAGCTAGATGCAGAAAAAAATTATATTCAATTTGCAACGTGATGGAGGTCAGTATTGATGGACTAATAGAAAAAGTCCCACACACTGCTAGAAGCCCAAATATTTTTTCAGAGCTAGATGCAGAAAAATATTATATTCAATTTGCAACCTCATGGAGATCAGTATAGATGGACTAATAGAACAAGTCCCACACACTGCTAGAAGGCCAAATATTTTTTCAGAGCTAGATGCAGAAAAATATTATATTCAATTTGCAACCTGATGGAGGTCAGTATAGATGGACTAATAGAAAAGGTCCCACACACTGCTGGAAGCCCAAATATTTTTTCAGAGCTAGATGCAGAAAAATAATATATTCAATTTGCAACCTGATGGAGGTCAGTATAGATGGACTAATAGAACAAGTCCCACACACTGCTAGAAGGCCAAATATTTTTTCAGAGCTAGATGCAGAAAAATATTATATTCAATTTGCAACCTGATGGAGGTCAGTATAGATGGATTAATAGAACAAGTCCCACACACAGTTAGAAGCCCAAATATTTTTTCAGAGGTAGATGCAGAAAAAAATTATATTCAATTTGCAACCTGATGGAGGTCAGTATAGATGGACAAATAGAACAAGTCCCACACACTGCTAGAAGGCCAAATATTTTTTCAGAGCTAGATGCAGAAATATATTATATTCAATTTGCAACCTGATGGAGGTCAGTATAGATGGACTAATAGAACAAGTCCCACACACTGCTAGAAGGCCAAATATTTTTTCAGAGCTAGATGCAGAAACATTTTATATTCAATTTGCAACCTGATGGAGGTCAGTATAGATAGACTAATAGAACAAGTCCCACACACGGCTAGAAGGCCAAATATTTTTTCAGCGCTAGATGCATAAAAATATTATATTCAATTTGCAACCTGATGGAGGTCAGTATAGATGGATTAATAGAACAAGTCCCACACACAACTAGAAGCCCAAATATTTTTTCAGAGGTAGATGCAGCAAAAAATATATTCAATTTGCAACCTGATGGAGGTCAGTATAGATGGACTAATAGAACAAGTCCCACACACAGCTAGAAGCCCAAATGTTTTTTCAGAGCTAGATGCAGAAAAAAATTATATTCAATTTGCAACGTGATGGAGGTCAGTAAAGATGGACTAATAGAAAAAATCCCACAGACTGCTAGAAGCCCAAATATTTTTTCAGAGCTAGATGCAGAAAAATATTATATTCAATTTGCAACCTGATGGAGGTCAGTATAGATGGACTAATAGAACAAGTCCCACACACTGCAAGAGGGCCAAATATTTTTTCAGAGCTAGATGCAGAAAAATATTATATTCAATTTGCAACCTGATGGACGTCAGTATAGATGGACTAATAGAACAAGTCCCACACACTGCTAGAAGGCCAAATATTTTTTCAGAGCTAGATGCAGAAAAATATTATATTCAATTTGCAACCTGATGGAGGTCAGTATAAATGGACTAATAGAACAAGTCCCACACACTGCTAGAAGGCCAAATATTTTTTCAGAGCTAGATGCATAAAAATATTATATTCATTTTGCAACCTGATGGAGGTCAGTATAGATGGATTAATTGAACAAGTCCCACACACAGCTAGTAGCCCAAATATTTTTTCAGAGGTAGATGTAGAAAAAAATTATATTCAATTTGCAACCTGATGGAGGTCAGTATAGATGGACAAATAGAACAAGTCCCACACACTGCTAGAAGGCCAAATATTTTTTCAGAGCTAGATGCAGAAAAATATTATATTCAATTTGCAACCTGATGGAGGTCAGTATAGATGGACTAATAGAACAAGTCCCACACACTGCTAGAAGGCCAAATATTTTTTCAGAGCTAGATGCAGTAACATTTTTTATTCAATTTGCAACCTGATGGAGGTCAGTATAAATGGACTAATAGAACAAGTCCCACACACGGCCAGAAGGCCAAATATTTTTTCAGAGCTAGATGCATAAAAAAATTATATTCAATTTGCAACATGATGGAGGTCAGTATAGATGGACTAATAGAACAAGTCCCACACACTGTTTGAAGGCCAAATATTTTTTCAGAGCTAGATGCCGAAAAAAATTATATTCAATTTGCAACCTGATGGAGGTCAGTATAGATGGACTAATAGAACAAGTCCCACACACTGCTAGAAGGCCAAATATTTTTTCAGAGCTAGATGCAGAAAAAAATGATATTCAATTTGCAACCTGATGGAGGTCAGTATAGATGGACTAATAGAACAAGTCCCACACACTGCTAGAAGCCCAAATATTTTTTCAGAGCTAAATGCAGAAAAATATTATATTCAATTTGCAACCTGATGGACGTCAGTATAGATGGACTAATAGAACAAGTCCCACACACTGCTAGAAGGATAAATATTGTTTCAGAGCTAGATGGAGAAAAATATTATATTCAATTTGCAATCTGATGGAGGTCAGTATAGATGGATTAATAGAACTAGTCCCACACACAGCTAGAAGACCAAATATTTTTTCAGAGCTAGATGCAGAAAAATATTATATTCAATTTGCAACCTGATGGAGGTCAGTATAGATGGACTAATAGAACAAGTCCCACACACTGCTAGAAGGCCAAATAATTTTTCAGAGCTAGATGCAGAAAAATATTATATTCAATTTGCAACCTGATGGAGGTCAGTATAGATGGACTAATAGAACAAGTCCCACACACGGCTAGAAGGCCAAATATTTTTTCAGAGCTAGATGCAGAAAAATATTATATTCAATTTGCAACCTGATGGAGGTCAGTATAGATGGACTAATAGAACAAGTCCCACACACTGTTTGAAGGCCAAATATTTTTTCAGAGCTAGATGCGGAAAAAAATTATATTCAATTTGCAACCTGATGGAGGTCAGTATAGATGGACTAATAGAACAAGTCCCACACACTGCTAGAAGGCCAAATATTTTTTCAGAGGTAGATAGAGAAAAAAATTATATTCAATTTTCAACCTGATGGAGGTCAGTATAGATGGACTAATAGAACAAGTCCCACACACTGCTAGAAGCCCAAATAATTTTTCAGAGGTAGATACAGAAAAAAATTATATTCAATTTGCAACCTGATGGAGGTCAGTATAGATGGACTAATAGAACAAGTCCCACACACTGCTAGAAGGCCCAATATTTTTTCAGAGCTAGATGCAGAAAAATATTATATTCAATTTGCAACCTGATGGAGGTCAGTATAGATGGACTAATAGAACAAGTCCCACACACTGCTAGAAGGCCAAATATTTTTTCAGAGCTAGATGCAGAAAAATATTATATTCAATTTGCAACCTGATGGAGGTCAGTATAGATAGACTAATAGAACAAGTCCCACACACAGCTAGAAGCCCAAATATTTTTTCAGAGCTAGATGCAGAAAAAAATTATATTCAGTTTGCAACCTGATGGAGGTCAGTATAGATAGACTAATAGAACAAGTCCCACACACAGCTAGAAGCCCAAATATTTTTTCAGAGGTAGATGCAGAAAAAAATTATATTCAGTTTGCAACCTGATGGAGGTCAGTATAGATGGACTAATAGAACAAGTCCCACACACTGCTAGAAGGCCAAATATTTTTTAAGAGCTAGATGCAGAAAAAAATTATATTCAATTTGCAACCTGATGGAGGTCAGTATAGATGGACTAATAGAACAAGTCCCACACACAGCTAGAAGCCCAAATATTTTTTCAGAGGTAGATGCAGAAAAAATTATATTCAATTTGCAACCTGATGGAGGTCAGTATAGACGGACTAATAGAACAAGTCCCACACACTGCTAGAAGGCCAAATATTTTTTCAGGGATAGATGCAGAAAAAAAATATATTAATTTGCAACCTGATGGAGGTCAGTATAGATGGACTAATAGAACAAGTCCCACACACAGCTAGAAGCCCAAATATTTTTTCAGAGGTAGATGCAGAAAATTTTTTTATTCAATTTGCAACCTGATGGAGGTCAGTATAGATAGACTAATAGAACAAGTCCCACACACTGTTTGAAGGCCAAATATTTTTTCAGAGCTAGATGCAGAAAAAAATTATATTCAATTTGCAACCTGATGGAGGTCAGTATAGATGGACTAATAGAACAAGTCCCACACACTGCTAGAAGGCCAAATATTTTTTCAGAGCTAGATGAAGAAACATTTTATATTCAATTTGCAACCTGATGGAGGTCAGTATAGATGGACGAATAGAACAAGCCCCACACACGGCTAGAAGGCCAAATATTTTTTCAGAGCTAGATGCATAAAAATATTATATTCAATTTGCAACCTGATGGAGGTCAGTATAGATAGACAAATAGAACAAGTCCCACACACAGCTAGAAGCCCAAATATTTTTTCAGAGCTAGATGCAGAAAAATATTATATTCAGTTTGCAACCTGATGGAGGTCAGTATAGATGGACTAATAGAACAAGTCCCACACACTGCTAGAAGGCCAAATAATTTTTCAGAGCTAGATGCATAAAAATATTATATTCAATTTGCAACCTGATGGAGGTCAGTATAGATAGACTAATAGAACAAGTCCCACACACAGCTAAAAGCCCAAATATTTTTTCAGAGGTAGATGCAGAAAAAAATTATATTCAGTTTGCAACCTGATGGAGGTCAGTATAGATGGACTAATAGAATAAGTCCGACACACAGCTAGAAGCCCAAATATTTTTTCAGAGGTAGATGCAGAAAAAAATTATATTCATTTTGCAACGAGATGGAGGTCAGTATAGATGGACTAATAGAACAAGTCCCACTCACTGCTAGAAAGCCAAATATTTTTTCAGAGCTAGATGCAGAAAAAAATTATATTCAATTTGCAACCTGATGGAGGTCAGTATAGATGGACTAATAGAACAAGTCCCACACACAGCTAGAAGCCCAAATATTTTTTCAGAGGTAGATGCAGAAAAAATATATTCAATTTGCAACCTGATGGAGGTCAGTATAGATGGACTGATAGAACAAGTCCCACACACTGCTAGAAGGCCAAATATTTTTTCAGAGCTAGATGCAGAAAAAAATTATATTCAATTTGCAACCTGATGGAGGTCAGTATAGATGGACTAATAGAACAAGTCCCACACACTGCTAGAAGCCCAAATATTTTTTCAGAGCTAAATGTAGAAAAAAATTATATTCAATTTGCCACCTGATGGAGGTCAGTATAGATGGACTAATAGAACAAGTCCCACACACTGCTAGAAGGCCAAATAATTTTTCAGAGCTAGATGCAAGAAAAAAATATATTCAATTTGCAACCTGATGGAGGTCAGTATAGATGGACTAATAGAACAAGTCCCACACACTGCTAGAAGCCCAAATATTTTTTCAGAGCTAAATGCAGAAAAATATTATATTCAATTTGCAACCTGATGGAGGTCAGTATAGATGGAGTAATAGAACAAGTCCCACACACTGCTAGAAGGCCAAATATTTTTTCAGAGCTAGATGTAGAAAAATATTATATTCAATTTGCAACCTGATGGAGGTCAGTATAGATGGATTAATAGAACTAGTCCCACACACAGCTAGAAGCCCAAATATTTTTTCAGAGGTAGATGCAGAAAAAAATTATATTCAATTTGCAACCTGATGGAGGTCAGTATAGATGGACTAATAGAACAAGTCCCACACACTGCTAGAAGGCCAAATATTTTTTCAGAGCTAGATGCAGAAAAATATTATATTCAATTTGCAACCTGATGGAGGTCAGTATAGATGGACTAATAGAACAAGTCCCACACACGGCTAGAAGGCCAAATATTTTTTCAGAGCTCGATGCAGAAAAATATTATATTCAATTTGAAACCTGATGGAGGTCAGTATAGATGGACTAATAGAACAAGTCCCACACACGGCTAGAAGGCCAAATATTTTTTCAGAGCTAGATGCATAAAAATATTATATTCAATTTGCAACCTGATGGAGGTCAGTATAGATAGACTAATAGAACAAGTCCCACACACAGCTAGAAGCCCAAATATTTTTTCAGAGGTAGATGCAGAAAAAAATTATATTCAGTTTGCAACCTGATGGAGGTCAGTATAGATGGGCTAATAGAAGAAGTCCCACTCACTGCTAGAAAGCCAAATATTTTTTCAGAGCTAGATGCAGAAAAAAATTATATTCAATTTGCAACCTGATGGAGGTCAGTATAGATGGACTAATAGAACAAGTCCCACACACAGCTAGAAGCCCAAATATTTTTTCAGAGGTAGATGCAGAAAAAAATATATTCAATTTGCAACCTGATGGAGGTCAGTATAGATGGACTAATAGAACAAGTCCCACACACAGCTAGAAGGCCAAATATTTTTTCAGAGCTAGATGCAGAAAAAAATTATATTCAATTTGCAACCTGATGGAGGTCAGTATAGATGGACTAATAGAACAAGTCCCACACAATGCTAGAAGCCCAAATATTTTTTCAGAGCTAAATGTAGAAAAAAATTATATTCAATTTGCAACCTGATGGAGGTCAGTATAGATGGACTAATAGAACAAGTCCCACACACTGCTAGAAGGCCAATTATTTTTTCAGAGCTAGATGCAAGAAAAAAATATATTCAATTTGCAACCTGATGGAGGTCAGTATAGATGGACTAATAGAACAAGTCCCACACACAGCTAAAAGCCCAAATATTTTTTCAGAGGTAGATGCAAAAAAAAATTATATTCAATTTGCAACCTGATGGAGTTCAGTATAGATGGACTAATAGAACAAGTCCCACACACTATTTGAAGGCCAAATATTTTTCAGAGCTAGATGCAGAAAAAAATTATATTCAATTTGCAACCTGATGGAGGTCAGTATAGATGGACTAATAGAACAAGTCCCACACACTGCTAGAAGGCCAAATATTTTCTCAGAGCTAGATGCAGGAAAAAATTATATTCAATTTGCAACCTGATGGAGGTCAGTATAGATGGACTAATAGAACAAGTCCCACACACTGCTAGAAGCCCAAATATTTTTTCAGAGCTAAATGCAGAAAAATATTATATTCAATTTGCAACCTGATGCAGGTCAGTATAGATGGAGTAATAGAACAAGTCCCACACACTGCTAGAAGGCCAAATATTTTTTCAGAGCTAGATGTAGAAAAATATTATATTCAATTTGCAACCTGATGGAGGTCAGTATAGATGGATTAATAGAACTAGTCCCACACACAGCTAGAAGCCCAAATATTTTTTCAGAGGTAGATGCAGAAAAAAATTATATTCAATTTGCAACCTGATGGAGGTCAGTATAGATGGACTAATAGAACAAGTCCCACACACTGCTAGAAGGCCAAATATTTTTTCAGAGGTAGATGCAGAAAAAAATTATATTCAATTTGCAACGAGATGGAGGTCAGTATAGATGGACTAATAGAGCAAGTCCCACACACTGCTAGAAGGCCAAATATTTTTGCAGAGCTAGATGCAGAAAAATATTATATTCAATTTGCAACCTGATGGAGGTCAGTATAGATAGACTAATAGAACAAGTCCCACACACAGCTAGAAGCCCAAATATTTTTTCAGAGCTAGATGCAGAAAAAAATTATATTCAGTTTGCAACCTGATGGAGGTCAGTATAGATGGACTAATAGAACAAGTCCCACACCCAGCTAGAAGCCCAAATATTTTTTCAGAGCTAGATGCAGAAAAAAATTATATTCAATTTGCAACCTGATGGAGGTCAGTATAGATGGACTAATAGAACAAGTCCCACACACAGCTAGAAGCCCAAATATTTTTTCAGAGGTAGATGCAGAAAAAATTTTATTCAATTTGCAACCTGATGGAGGTCAGTATAGATGGACTAATAGAACAAGTCCCACACACTGCTAGAAGGCCAAATATTTTTTCAGGGCTAGATGCAGAAAAAAAATATATCAATTTGCAACCTGATGGAGGTCAGTATAGATGGACTAATAGAACAAGTCCCACACACAGATAGAAGCCCAAATATTTTTTCAGAGGTAGATGCAGAAAAAATTTATATTCAATTTGCAACCTGATGGAGGTCAGTGTAGATGGACTAATAGAACAAGTCCCACACACTGTTTGAAGGTAAAATATTTTTTCAGAGCTAGATGCAGAAAAAAATTATATTCAATTTGCAACCTGATGGAGGTCAGTATAGATGGACTAATAGAACAAGTCCCACACACTGCTAGAAGGCCAAATATTTTCTCAGAGCTAGATGCAGGAAAAAATTATATTCAATTTGCAACCTGATGGAGGTCAGTATAGATGGACTAATAGAACAAGTCCCACACACTGCTAGAAGCCCAAATATTTTTTCAGAGGTAAATGCAGAAAAATATTATATTCAATTTGCAACCTGATGGAGGTCAGTATAGATGGAGTAATAGAACAAGTCCCACACACTGCTAGAAGGCCAAATATTTTTTCAGAGCTAGATGTAGAAAAATATTATATTCAATTTGCAACCTGATGGAGGTCAGTATAGATTGATTAATAGAACTAGTCCCACACACAGCTAGAAGCCCAAATATTTTTTCAGAGGTAGATGCAGAAAAAAATTATATTAAATTTGCAACCTGATGGAGGTCAGTATAGATGGACTAATAGAATAAGTCCCACACACGGCTAGAAGGCCAAATATTTTTTCAGAGCTAGATGCAGAAAAATATTATATTCAATTTGCAACCTGATGGAGGTCAGTATAGATGGACTAATAGAACAAGTCCCACACACTGCTAGAAGGCCAAATATTTTTTCAGAGCTAGATGCAGAAACATTTTATATTCAATTTGCAACCTGATGGAGGTCAGTATAGATGGACTAATAGAACAAGTCCCACACACTGCTAGAAGGCCAAATATTTTTTCAGAGCTAGATGCATAAAAATATTATATTCAATTTGCAACCTGATGGAGGTCAGTATAGATAGACAAATAGAACAAGTCCCACACACAGCTAGAAGCCCAAATATTTTTTCAGAGCTAGATGCAGAAAAATATTATATTCAATTTGCAACCTGATGGAGGTCAGTATAGATGGACTAATAGAACAAGTCCCACACACAGCTAAAAGCCCAAATATTTTTTCAGAGGTAGATGCAGAAAAAAATTATATTCAATTTGCAACCTGATGGAGTTCAGTATAGATGGAATAATAGAACAAGTCCCACACACTGTTTGAAGGCCAAATATTTTTTCAGAGCTAGATGCAGAAAAAAATTATATTCAATTTGCAACCTGATGGAGGTCAGTATAGATGGACTAATAGAACAAGTCCCACAAACTGCTAGAAGGCCAAATATTTTCTCAGAGCTAGATGCAGGAAAAAATTATATTCAATTTGCAACCTGATGGAGGTCAGTATAGATGGACTAATAGAACAAGTCCCACACACTGCTAGAAGCCCAAATATTTTTTCAGAGCTAAATGCAGAAAAATATTATATTCAATTTGCAACCTGATGGAGGTCAGTATAGATGGAGTAATAGAACAAGTCCCACACACTGCTAGAAGGCCAAATATTTTTTCAGAGCTAGATGTAGAAAAATATTATATTCAATTTGCAACCTGATGGAGGTCAGTATAGATGGATTAATAGAACTAGTCCCACACACAGCTAGAAGCCCAAATATTTTTTCAGAGGTAGATGCAGAAAAAAATTATATTCAATTTGCAACCTGATGGAGGTCAGTATAGATGGACTAATAGAACAAGTCCCACACACTGCTAGAAGGCCAAATATTTTTTCAGAGGTAGATGCAGAAAAAAATTATATTCAATTTGCAACGAGATGGAGGTCAGTATAGATGGACTAATAGAGCAAGTCCCACACACTGCTAGAAGGCCAAATATTTTTTCAGAGCTAGATGCAGAAAAATATTATATTCAATTTGCAACCTGATGGAGGTCAGTATAGATAGACTAATAGAACAAGTCCCACACACAGCTAGAAGCCCAAATATTTTTTCAGAGCTAGATGCAGAAAAAAATTATATTCAGTTTGCAACCTGATGGAGGTCAGTATAGATGGACTAATAGAACAAGTCCCACACACAGCTAGAAGCCCAAATATTTTTTCAGAGCTAGATGCAGAAAAAAATTATATTCAATTTGCAACCTGATGGAGGTCAGTATAGATGGACTAATAGAACAAGTCCCACACACAGCTAGAAGCCCAAATATTTTTTCAGAGGTAGATGCAGAAAAAATTATATTCAATTTGCAACCTGATGGAGGTCAGTATAGATGGACTAATAGAACAAGTCCCACACACTGCTAGAAGGCCAAATATTTTTTCAGGGCTAGATGCAGAAAAAACAAATATCAATTTGCAACCTGATGGAGGTCAGTATAGATGGACTAATAGAACAAGTCCCACACACAGATAGAAGCCCAAATATTTTTTCAGAGGTAGATGCAGAAAAAATTTATATTCAATTTGCAACCTGATGGAGGTCAGTATAGATGGACTAATAGAACAAGTCCCACACACTGTTTGAAGGTAAAATATTTTTTCAGAGCTAGATGCAGAAAAATATTATATTCAATTTGCAACCTGATGGAGGTCAGTATAGATGGACTAATAGAACAAGTCCCACACACTGCTAGAAGGCCAAATATTTTCTCAGAGCTAGATGCAGGAAAAAATTATATTCAATTTGCAACTTGATGGAGGTCAGTATAGATGGACTAATAGAACAAGTCCCACACACTGCTAGAAGCCCAAATATTTTTTCAGAGCTAAATGCAGAAAAATATTATATTCAATTTGCAACCTGATGGAGGTTAGTATAGATGGAGTAATAGAACAAGTCCCACACACTGCTAGAAGGTCAAATATTTTTTCAGAGCTAGATGTAGAAAAATATTATATTCAATTTGCAACCTGATGGAGGTCAGTATAGATTGATTAATAGAACTAGTCCCACACACAGCTAGAAGCCCAAATATTTTTTCAGAGGTAGATGCAGAAAAAAATTATATTCAATTTGCAACCTGATGGAGGTCAGTATAGATGGACTAATAGAACAAGTCCCACACACGGCTAGAAGGCCAAATATTTTTTCAGAGCTAGATGCAGAAAAATATTATATTCAATTTGCAACCTGATGGAGGTCAGTATAGATGGACTAATAGAACAAGTCCCACACACTGCTAGAGGGCCAAATATTTTTTCAGAGCTAGATGCAGAAACATTTTATATTCAATTTGCAACCAGATGGAGGTCAGTATAGATGGACTAATAGAACAAGTCCCACACACGGCTAGAAGGCCAAATATTTTTTCAGAGCTAGATGCATAAAAATATTATATTCAATTTTGCAACCTGATGGAGGTCAGTATAGATAGACAAATAGAACAAGTCCCACACACAGCTAGAAGCCCAAATATTTTTTCAGAGCTAGATGCAGAAAAATATTATATTCAATTTGCAACCTGATGGAGGTCAGTATAGATGGACTAATAAAACAAGTCCCACACACTGCTAGAAGGCCAAATAATTTTTCAGAGCTAGATGCAGAAAAATATTATATTCAATTTGCAACCTGATGGAGGTCAGTATAGATGGATTAATAGAACAAGTCCCACACACTGCTAGAAGGCCAAATATTTTTTCAGAGCTAGATGAAGAAACATTTTATATTCAATTTGCAACCTGATGGAGGTCAGTATAGATGGACGAATAGAACAAGCCCCACACACGGCTAGAAGGCCAAATATTTTTTCAGAGCTAGATGCATAAAAATATTATATTCAATTTGCAACCTGATGGAGGTCAGTATAGATAGACTAATAGAACAAGTCCCACACACAGCTAAAAGCCCAAATATTTTTTCAGAGGTAGATGCAGAAAAAAATTATATTCAGTTTGCAACCTGATGGAGGTCAGTATAGATGGACTAATAGAATAAGTCCGACACACAGCTAGAAGCCCAAATATTTTTTCAGAGGTAGATGCAGAAAAAAATTATATTCAATTTGCAACGAGATGGAGGTCAGTATAGATGGACTAATAGAACAAGTCCCACTCACTGCTAGAAAGCCAAATATTTTTTCAGAGCTAGATGCAGAAAAAAATTATATTCAATTTGCAACCTGATGGAGGTCAGTATAGATGGACTAATAGAACAAGTCCCACACACAGCTAGAAGCCCAAATATTTTTTCAGAGGTAGATGCAGAAAAAATATATTCAATTTGCAACCTGATGGAGGTCAGTATAGATGGACTAATAGAACAAGTCCCACACACTGCTAGAAGGCCAAATATTTTTTCAGAGCTAGATGCAGAAAAAAATTATATTCAATTTGCAACCTGATGGAGGTCAGTATAGATGGACTAGTACAACAAGTCCCACACACAGCTAGAAGCCCAATATTTTTTCAGAGCTAGATGCAGAAAAAAATTATATTCAATTTGCAACCTGATGGAGGTCAGTATAGATGGACTAATAGAATGATGCTATGCCCAAAAGATTTTACTTCACTAGGTGCAGTAAAAAAATTGGTATTCTATACACAGGTGGTATATCTTGCAACACAGATAGGC
>NW_027370125.1:0-38030 GCF_046119375.1 Phyllobates terribilis
CCTTTCATTCAGTCAGTAGCTTCAAACATTTCTGGTATATGAAAAACATGTTTTTCAATGGCAAAAATCAATGAATATTGTAAATGCACAAACAGTAATATCTCCACATTGCACGGTGCAATTCTGAAATTTTTAGCTTTTTCCTGTTAATCCTAGCATGATAAAGAAGATTCAAAGAGAGTGAGATGCCAGCTCCTTTCAGTCAGTAGCTTCAAACATTTCTGGACGTTTTTCAATGGCAAAAATCAATGAATATTGTAAATGCACAAACAGTAATATCTCCACATTGCAAGGTGCAATTCTGAAATTTTTAGCTTTTTCCTGTTAATCCTAGCATGATAAAGAAGATTCAAAGAGAGTGAGATGCCAGCTCCTTTCATTCAGTCAGTAGCTTCAAACATTTCTGGTATATGAAAAACATGTTTTTCAATGGCAAAAATCAATGAATATTGTAAATGCACAAACAGTAATATCTCCACATTGCACGGTGCAATTCTGAAATTTTTTGCTTTTTCCTGCTAATCCTAGCATGATAAAGAAGATTCAAAGAGAGTGAGATGCCAGCTCCTTTCATTCAGTCAGTAGCTTCAAACATTTCTGGTATATGAAAAACATGTTTTTCAATGGCAAAAATCAATGAATATTGTAAATGCACAAACAGTAATATCTCCACATTGCAAGGTGCAATTCTGAAATTTTTAGCTTTTTCCTGTTAATCCTAGCATGATAAAGAAGATTCAAAGAGAGTGAGATGCCAGCTCCTTTCATTCAGTCAGTAGCTTCAAACATTTCTGGACGTTTTTCAATGGCAAAAATCAATGAATATTGTAAATGCACAAACAGTAATATCTCCACATTGCAAGGTGCAATTCTGAAATTTTTAGCTTTTTCCTGCTAATCCTAGCATGATAAAGAAGATTCAAAGAGAGTGAGATGCCAGCTCCTTTCATTCAGTCAGTAGATTCAAACATTTCTGGTATATGAAAAACATGTTTTTCAATGGCAAAAATCAATGAATATTGTAAATGCACAAACAGTAATATCTCCACATTGCACGGTGCAATTCTGAAATTTTTAGCTTTTTCCTGTTAATCCTAGCATGATAAAGAAGATTCAAAGAGAGTGAGATGCCAGCTCCTTTCATTCAGTCAGTAGCTTCAAACATTTCTGGTATATGAAAAACATGTTTTTCAATGGCAAAAATCAATGAATATTGTAAATGCACAAACAGTAATATCTCCACATTGCAAGGTGCAATTCTGAAATTTTTGCTTTTTCCTGCTAATCCTAGCATGATAAAGAAGATTCAAAGAGAATGAGATGCCAGCTCCTTTCATTCAGTCAGTAGCTTCAAACATTTCTGGTATATGAAAAACATGTTTTTCAATGGCAAAAATCAATGAATATTGTAAATGCACAAACAGTAATATCTCCACATTGCAAGGTGCAATTCTGAAATTTTTAGCTTTTTCCTGTTAATCCTAGCATGATAAAGAAGATTCAAAGAGAGTGAGATGCCAGCTCCTTTCATTCAGTCAGTAGCTTCAAACATTTCTGGACGTTTTTCAATGGCAAAAATCAATGAATATTGTAAATGCACAAACAGTAATATCTCCACATTGCAAGGTGCAATTCTGAAATTTTTTGCTTTTTCCTGCTAATCCTAGCATGATAAAGAAGATTCAAAGAGAGTGAGATGCCAGCTCCTTTCATTCAGTCAGTAGCTTCAAACATTTCTGGTATATGAAAAACATGTTTTTCAATGGCAAAAATCAATGAATATTGTAAATGCACAAACAGTAATATCTCCACATTGCACGGTGCAATTCTGAAATTTTTTGCTTTTTCCTGCTAATCCTAGCATGATAAAGAAGATTCAAAGAGAGTGAGATGCCAGCTCCTTTCATTCAGTCAGTAGCTTCAAACATTTCTGGTATATGAAAAACATGTTTTTCAATGGCAAAAATCAATGAATATTGTAAATGCACAAACAGTAATATCTCCACATTGCACGGTGCAATTCTGAAATTTTTTGCTTTTTCCTGCTAATCCTAGCATGATAAAGAAGATTCAAAGAGAGTGAGATGCCAGCTCCTTTCATTCAGTCAGTAGCTTCAAACATTTCTGGTATATGAAAAACATGTTTTTCAATGGCAAAAATCAATGAATATTGTAAATGCACAAACAGTAATATCTCCACATTGCACGGTGCAATTCTGAAATTTTTAGCTTTTTCCTGTTAATCCTAGCATGATAAAGAAGATTCAAAGAGAGTGAGATGCCAGCTCCTTTCATTCAGTCAGTAGCTTCAAACATTTCTGGTATATGAAAAACATGTTTTTCAATGGCAAAAATCAATGAATATTGTAAATGCACAAACAGTAATATCTCCACATTGCAAGGTGCAATTCTGAAATTTTTAGCTTTTTCCTGTTAATCCTAGCATGATAAAGAAGATTCAAAGAGAGTGAGATGCCAGCTCCTTTCATTCAGTCAGTAGCTTCAAACATTTCTGGTATATGAAAAACATGTTTTTCAATGGCAAAAATCAATGAATATTGTAAATGCACAAACAGTAATATCTCCACATTGCACGGTGCAATTCTGAAATTTTTAGCTTTTTCCTGTTAATCCTAGCATGATAAAGAAGATTCAAAGAGAGTGAGATGCCAGCTCCTTTCATTCAGTCAGTAGCTTCAAACATTTCTGGTATATGAAAAACATGTTTTTCAATGGCAAAAATCAATGAATATTGTAAATGCACAAACAGTAATATCTCCACATTGCAAGGTGCAATTCTGAAATTTTTTGCTTTTTCCTGCTAATCCTAGCATGATAAAGAAGATTCAAAGAGAGTGAGATGCCAGCTCCTTTCATTCAGTCAGTAGCTTCAAACATTTCTGGTATATGAAAAACATGTTTTTCAATGGCAAAAATCAATGAATATTGTAAATGCACAAACAGTAATATCTCCACATTGCAAGGTGCAATTCTGAAATTTTTAGCTTTTTCCTGCTAATCCTAGCATGATAAAGAAGATTCAAAGAGAGTGAGATGCCAGCTCCTTTCATTCAGTCAGTAGCTTCAAACATTTCTGGTATATGAAAAACATGTTTTTCAATGGCAAAAATCAATGAATATTGTAAATGCACAAACAGTAATATCTCCACATTGCAAGGTGCAATTCTGAAATTTTTAGCTTTTTCCTGTTAATCCTAGCATGATAAAGAAGATTCAAAGAGAGTGAGATGCCAGCTCCTTTCATTCAGTCAGTAGCTTCAAACATTTCTGGACGTTTTTCAATGGCAAAAATCAATGAATATTGTAAATGCACAAACAGTAATATCTCCACATTGCAAGGTGCAATTCTGAAATTTTTAGCTTTTTCCTGCTAATCCTAGCATGATAAAGAAGATTCAAAGAGAGTGAGATGCCAGCTCCTTTCATTCAGTCAGTAGCTTCAAACATTTCTGGTATATGAAAAACATGTTTTTCAATGGCAAAAATCAATGAATATTGTAAATGCACAAACAGTAATATCTCCACATTGCAAGGTGCAATTCTGAAATTTTTTGCTTTTTCCTGTTAATCCTAGCATGATAAAGAAGATTCAAAGAGAGTGAGATGCCAGCTCCTTTCATTCAGTCAGTAGCTTCAAACATTTCTGGTATATGAAAAACATGTTTTTCAATGGCAAAAATCAATGAATATTGTAAATGCACAAACAGTAATATCTCCACATTGCACGGTGCAATTCTGAAATTTTTAGCTTTTTCCTGTTAATCCTAGCATGATAAAGAAGATTCAAAGAGAGTGAGATGCCAGCTCCTTTCATTCAGTCAGTAGCTTCAAACATTTCTGGTATATGAAAAACATGTTTTTCAATGGCAAAAATCAATGAATATTGTAAATGCACAAACAGTAATATCTCCACATTGCACGGTGCAATTCTGAAATTTTTAGCTTTTTCCTGTTAATCCTAGCATGATAAAGAAGATTCAAAGAGAGTGAGATGCCAGCTCCTTTCATTCAGTCAGTAGCTTCAAACATTTCTGGACGTTTTTCAATGGCAAAAATCAATGAATATTGTAAATGCACAAACAGTAATATCTCCACATTGCACGGTGCAATTCTGAAATTTTTAGCTTTTTCCTGTTAATCCTAGCATGATAAAGAAGATTCAAAGAGAGTGAGATGCCAGCTCCTTTCATTCAGTCAGTAGCTTCAAACATTTCTGGTATATGAAAAACATGTTTTTCAATGGCAAAAATCAATGAATATTGTAAATGCACAAACAGTAATATCTCCACATTGCAAGGTGCAATTCTGAAATTTTTTGCTTTTTCCTGCTAATCCTAGCATGATAAAGAAGATTCAAAGAGAGTGAGATGCCAGCTCCTTTCATTCAGTCAGTAGCTTCAAACATTTCTGGACGTTTTTCAATGGCAAAAATCAATGAATATTGTAAATGCACAAACAGTAATATCTCCACATTGCACGGTGCAATTCTGAAATTTTTAGCTTTTTCCTGTTAATCCTAGCATGATAAAGAAGATTCAAAGAGAGTGAGATGCCAGCTCCTTTCATTCAGTCAGTAGCTTCAAACATTTCTGGTATATGAAAAACATGTTTTTCAATGGCAAAAATCAATGAATATTGTAAATGCACAAACAGTAATATCTCCACATTGCACGGTGCAATTCTGAAATTTTTAGCTTTTTCCTGTTAATCCTAGCATGATAAAGAAGATTCAAAGAGAGTGAGATGCCAGCTCCTTTCATTCAGTCAGTAGCTTCAAACATTTCTGGACGTTTTTCAATGGCAAAAATCAATGAATATTGTAAATGCACAAACAGTAATATCTCCACATTGCACGGTGCAATTCTGAAATTTTTTGCTTTTTCCTGTTAATCCTAGCATGATAAAGAAGATTCAAAGAGAGTGAGATGCCAGCTCCTTTCATTCAGTCAGTAGCTTCAAACATTTCTGGTATATGAAAAACATGTTTTTCAATGGCAAAAATCAATGAATATTGTAAATGCACAAACAGTAATATCTCCACATTGCACGGTGCAATTCTGAAATTTTTTGCTTTTTCCTGCTAATCCTAGCATGATAAAGAAGATTCAAAGAGAGTGAGATGCCAGCTCCTTTCATTCAGTCAGTAGCTTCAAACATTTCTGGTATATGAAAAACATGTTTTTCAATGGCAAAAATCAATGAATATTGTAAATGCACAAACAGTAATATCTCCACATTGCACGGTGCAATTCTGAAATTTTTAGCTTTTTCCTGTTAATCCTAGCATGATAAAGAAGATTCAAAGAGAGTGAGATGCCAGCTCCTTTCATTCAGTCAGTAGCTTCAAACATTTCTGGTATATGAAAAACATGTTTTTCAATGGCAAAAATCAATGAATATTGTAAATGCACAAACAGTAATATCTCCACATTGCAAGGTGCAATTCTGAAATTTTTAGCTTTTTCCTGTTAATCCTAGCATGATAAAGAAGATTCAAAGAGAGTGAGATGCCAGCTCCTTTCATTCAGTCAGTAGCTTCAAACATTTCTGGTATATGAAAAACATGTTTTTCAATGGCAAAAATCAATGAATATTGTAAATGCACAAACAGTAATATCTCCACATTGCACGGTGCAATTCTGAAATTTTTAGCTTTTTCCTGTTAATCCTAGCATGATAAAGAAGATTCAAAGAGAGTGAGATGCCAGCTCCTTTCATTCAGTCAGTAGCTTCAAACATTTCTGGTATATGAAAAACATGTTTTTCAATGGCAAAAATCAATGAATATTGTAAATGCACAAACAGTAATATCTCCACATTGCAAGGTGCAATTCTGAAATTTTTTGCTTTTTCCTGCTAATCCTAGCATGATAAAGAAGATTCAAAGAGAGTGAGATGCCAGCTCCTTTCATTCAGTCAGTAGCTTCAAACATTTCTGGTATATGAAAAACATGTTTTTCAATGGCAAAAATCAATGAATATTGTAAATGCACAAACAGTAATATCTCCACATTGCAAGGTGCAATTCTGAAATTTTTAGCTTTTTCCTGCTAATCCTAGCATGATAAAGAAGATTCAAAGAGAGTGAGATGCCAGCTCCTTTCATTCAGTCAGTAGCTTCAAACATTTCTGGTATATGAAAAACATGTTTTTCAATGGCAAAAATCAATGAATATTGTAAATGCACAAACAGTAATATCTCCACATTGCAAGGTGCAATTCTGAAATTTTTAGCTTTTTCCTGTTAATCCTAGCATGATAAAGAAGATTCAAAGAGAGTGAGATGCCAGCTCCTTTCATTCAGTCAGTAGCTTCAAACATTTCTGGACGTTTTTCAATGGCAAAAATCAATGAATATTGTAAATGCACAAACAGTAATATCTCCACATTGCAAGGTGCAATTCTGAAATTTTTAGCTTTTTCCTGCTAATCCTAGCATGATAAAGAAGATTCAAAGAGAGTGAGATGCCAGCTCCTTTCATTCAGTCAGTAGCTTCAAACATTTCTGGTATATGAAAAACATGTTTTTCAATGGCAAAAATCAATGAATATTGTAAATGCACAAACAGTAATATCTCCACATTGCAAGGTGCAATTCTGAAATTTTTTGCTTTTTCCTGTTAATCCTAGCATGATAAAGAAGATTCAAAGAGAGTGAGATGCCAGCTCCTTTCATTCAGTCAGTAGCTTCAAACATTTCTGGTATATGAAAAACATGTTTTTCAATGGCAAAAATCAATGAATATTGTAAATGCACAAACAGTAATATCTCCACATTGCACGGTGCAATTCTGAAATTTTTAGCTTTTTCCTGTTAATCCTAGCATGATAAAGAAGATTCAAAGAGAGTGAGATGCCAGCTCCTTTCATTCAGTCAGTAGCTTCAAACATTTCTGGTATATGAAAAACATGTTTTTCAATGGCAAAAATCAATGAATATTGTAAATGCACAAACAGTAATATCTCCACATTGCACGGTGCAATTCTGAAATTTTTAGCTTTTTCCTGTTAATCCTAGCATGATAAAGAAGATTCAAAGAGAGTGAGATGCCAGCTCCTTTCATTCAGTCAGTAGCTTCAAACATTTCTGGACGTTTTTCAATGGCAAAAATCAATGAATATTGTAAATGCACAAACAGTAATATCTCCACATTGCACGGTGCAATTCTGAAATTTTTAGCTTTTTCCTGTTAATCCTAGCATGATAAAGAAGATTCAAAGAGAGTGAGATGCCAGCTCCTTTCATTCAGTCAGTAGCTTCAAACATTTCTGGTATATGAAAAACATGTTTTTCAATGGCAAAAATCAATGAATATTGTAAATGCACAAACAGTAATATCTCCACATTGCAAGGTGCAATTCTGAAATTTTTTGCTTTTTCCTGCTAATCCTAGCATGATAAAGAAGATTCAAAGAGAGTGAGATGCCAGCTCCTTTCATTCAGTCAGTAGCTTCAAACATTTCTGGACGTTTTTCAATGGCAAAAATCAATGAATATTGTAAATGCACAAACAGTAATATCTCCACATTGCACGGTGCAATTCTGAAATTTTTAGCTTTTTCCTGTTAATCCTAGCATGATAAAGAAGATTCAAAGAGAGTGAGATGCCAGCTCCTTTCATTCAGTCAGTAGCTTCAAACATTTCTGGTATATGAAAAACATGTTTTTCAATGGCAAAAATCAATGAATATTGTAAATGCACAAACAGTAATATCTCCACATTGCACGGTGCAATTCTGAAATTTTTAGCTTTTTCCTGTTAATCCTAGCATGATAAAGAAGATTCAAAGAGAGTGAGATGCCAGCTCCTTTCATTCAGTCAGTAGCTTCAAACATTTCTGGACGTTTTTCAATGGCAAAAATCAATGAATATTGTAAATGCACAAACAGTAATATCTCCACATTGCACGGTGCAATTCTGAAATTTTTTGCTTTTTCCTGTTAATCCTAGCATGATAAAGAAGATTCAAAGAGAGTGAGATGCCAGCTCCTTTCATTCAGTCAGTAGCTTCAAACATTTCTGGTATATGAAAAACATGTTTTTCAATGGCAAAAATCAATGAATATTGTAAATGCACAAACAGTAATATCTCCACATTGCACGGTGCAATTCTGAAATTTTTTGCTTTTTCCTGCTAATCCTAGCATGATAAAGAAGATTCAAAGAGAGTGAGATGCCAGCTCCTTTCATTCAGTCAGTAGCTTCAAACATTTCTGGTATATGAAAAACATGTTTTTCAATGGCAAAAATCAATGAATATTGTAAATGCACAAACAGTAATATCTCCACATTGCACGGTGCAATTCTGAAATTTTTAGCTTTTTCCTGCTAATCCTAGCATGATAAAGAAGATTCAAAGAGAGTGAGATGCCAGCTCCTTTCATTCAGTCAGTAGCTTCAAACATTTCTGGTATATGAAAAACATGTTTTTCAATGGCAAAAATCAATGAATATTGTAAATGCACAAACAGTAATATCTCCACATTGCACGGTGCAATTCTGAAATTTTTTGCTTTTTCCTGCTAATCCTAGCATGATAAAGAAGATTCAAAGAGAGTGAGATGCCAGCTCCTTTCATTCAGTCAGTAGCTTCAAACATTTCTGGTATATGAAAAACATGTTTTTCAATGGCAAAAATCAATGAATATTGTAAATGCACAAACAGTAATATCTCCACATTGCACGGTGCAATTCTGAAATTTTTAGCTTTTTCCTGCTAATCCTAGCATGATAAAGAAGATTCAAAGAGAGTGAGATGCCAGCTCCTTTCATTCAGTCAGTAGCTTCAAACATTTCTGGACGTTTTTCAATGGCAAAAATCAATGAATATTGTAAATGCACAAACAGTAATATCTCCACATTGCAAGGTGCAATTCTGAAATTTTTAGCTTTTTCCTGTTAATCCTAGCATGATAAAGAAGATTCAAAGAGAGTGAGATGCCAGCTCCTTTCATTCAGTCAGTAGCTTCAAACATTTCTGGACGTTTTTCAATGGCAAAAATCAATGAATATTGTAAATGCACAAACAGTAATATCTCCACATTGCACGGTGCAATTCTGAAATTTTTAGCTTTTTCCTGTTAATCCTAGCATGATAAAGAAGATTCAAAGAGAGTGAGATGCCAGCTCCTTTCATTCAGTCAGTAGCTTCAAACATTTCTGGTATATGAAAAACATGTTTTTCAATGGCAAAAATCAATGAATATTGTAAATGCACAAACAGTAATATCTCCACATTGCAAGGTGCAATTCTGAAATTTTTTGCTTTTTCCTGTTAATCCTAGCATGATAAAGAAGATTCAAAGAGAGTGAGATGCCAGCTCCATTCATTCAGTCAGTAGCTTCAAACATTTCTGGTATATGAAAAACATGTTTTTCAATGGCAAAAATCAATGAATATTGTAAATGCACAAACAGTAATATCTCCACATTGCAAGGTGCAATTCTGAAATTTTTAGCTTTTTCCTGTTAATCCTAGCATGATAAAGAAGATTCAAAGAGAGTGAGATGCCAGCTCCTTTCATTCAGTCAGTAGCTTCAAACATTTCTGGTATATGAAAAACATGTTTTTCAATGGCAAAAATCAATGAATATTGTAAATGCACAAACAGTAATATCTCCACATTGCACGGTGCAATTCTGAAATTTTTTGCTTTTTCCTGCTAATCCTAGCATGATAAAGAAGATTCAAAGAGAGTGAGATGCCAGCTCCTTTCATTCAGTCAGTAGCTTCAAACATTTCTGGTATATGAAAAACATGTTTTTCAATGGCAAAAATCAATGAATATTGTAAATGCACAAACAGTAATATCTCCACATTGCAAGGTGCAATTCTGAAATTTTTAGCTTTTTCCTGTTAATCCTAGCATGATAAAGAAGATTCAAAGAGAGTGAGATGCCAGCTCCTTTCATTCAGTCAGTAGCTTCAAACATTTCTGGTATATGAAAAACATGTTTTTCAATGGCAAAAATCAATGAATATTGTAAATGCACAAACAGTAATATCTCCACATTGCACGGTGCAATTCTGAAATTTTTTGCTTTTTCCTGCTAATCCTAGCATGATAAAGAAGATTCAAAGAGAGTGAGATGCCAGCTCCTTTCATTCAGTCAGTAGCTTCAAACATTTCTGGACGTTTTTCAATGGCAAAAATCAATGAATATTGTAAATGCACAAACAGTAATATCTCCACATTGCAAGGTGCAATTCTGAAATTTTTTGCTTTTTCCTGTTAATCCTAGCATGATAAAGAAGATTCAAAGAGAGTGAGATGCCAGCTCCTTTCATTCAGTCAGTAGCTTCAAACATTTCTGGTATATGAAAAACATGTTTTTCAATGGCAAAAATCAATGAATATTGTAAATGCACAAACAGTAATATCTCCACATTGCAAGGTGCAATTCTGAAATTTTTTGCTTTTTCCTGCTAATCCTAGCATGATAAAGATTCAAAGAGAGTGAGATGCCAGCTCCTTTCATTCAGTCAGTATCTTCAAACATTTCTGGTATATGAAAAACATGTTTTTCAATGGCAAAAATCAATGAATATTGTAAATGCACAAACAGTAATATCTCCACATTGCACGGTGCAATTCTGAAATTTTTAGCTTTTTCCTGTTAATCCTAGCATGATAAAGAAGATTCAAAGAGAGTGAGATGCCAGCTCCTTTCATTCAGTCAGTAGCTTCAAACATTTCTGGTATATGAAAAACATGTTTTTCAATGGCAAAAATCAATGAATATTGTAAATGCACAAACAGTAATATCTCCACATTGCACGGTGCAATTCTGAAATTTTTAGCTTTTTCCTGTTAATCCTAGCATGATAAAGAAGATTCAAAGAGAGTGAGATGCCAGCTCCTTTCATTCAGTCAGTAGCTTCAAACATTTCTGGTATATGAAAAACATGTTTTTCAATGGCAAAAATCAATGAATATTGTAAATGCACAAACAGTAATATCTCCACATTGCACGGTGCAATTCTGAAATTTTTAGCTTTTTCCTGTTAATCCTAGCATGATAAAGAAGATTCAAAGAGAGTGAGATGCCAGCTCCTTTCATTCAGTCAGTAGCTTCAAACATTTCTGGACGTTTTTCAACGGCAAAAATCAATGAATATTGTAAATGCACAAACAGTAATATCTCCACATTGCAAGGTGCAATTCTGAAATTTTTAGCTTTTTCCTGTTAATCCTAGCATGATAAAGAAGATTCAAAGAGAGTGAGATGCCAGCTCCTTTCATTCAGTCAGTAGCTTCAAACATTTCTGGTATATGAAAAACATGTTTTTCAATGGCAAAAATCAATGAATATTGTAAATGCACAAACAGTAATATCTCCACATTGCACAGTGCAATTCTGAAATTTTTTGCTTTTTCCTGCTAATCCTAGCATGATAAAGAAGATTCAAAGAGAGTGAGATGCCAGCTCCTTTCATTCAGTCAGTAGCTTCAAACATTTCTGGTATATGAAAAACATGTTTTTCAATGGCAAAAATCAATGAATATTGTAAATGCACAAACAGTAATATCTCCACATTGCAAGGTGCAATTCTGAAATTTTTAGCTTTTTCCTGTTAATCCTAGCATGATAAAGAAGATTCAAAGAGAGTGAGATGCCAGCTCCTTTCATTCAGTCAGTAGCTTCAAACATTTCTGGACGTTTTTCAATGGCAAAAATCAATGAATATTGTAAATGCACAAACAGTAATATCTCCACATTGCAAGGTGCAATTCTGAAATTTTTAGCTTTTTCCTGCTAATCCTAGCATGATAAAGAAGATTCAAAGAGAGTGAGATGCCAGCTCCTTTCATTCAGTCAGTAGCTTCAAACATTTCTGGTATATGAAAAACATGTTTTTCAATGGCAAAAATCAATGAATATTGTAAATGCACAAACAGTAATATCTCCACATTGCACGGTGCAATTCTGAAATTTTTAGCTTTTTCCTGTTAATCCTAGCATGATAAAGAAGATTCAAAGAGAGTGAGATGCCAGCTCCTTTCATTCAGTCAGTAGCTTCAAACATTTCTGGTATATGAAAAACATGTTTTTCAATGGCAAAAATCAATGAATATTGTAAATGCACAAACAGTAATATCTCCACATTGCAAGGTGCAATTCTGAAATTTTTTGCTTTTTCCTGCTAATCCTAGCATGATAAAGAAGATTCAAAGAGAGTGAGATGCCAGCTCCTTTCATTCAGTCAGTAGCTTCAAACATTTCTGGTATATGAAAAACATGTTTTTCAATGGCAAAAATCAATGAATATTGTAAATGCACAAACAGTAATATCTCCACATTGCAAGGTGCAATTCTGAAATTTTTAGCTTTTTCCTGTTAATCCTAGCATGATAAAGAAGATTCAAAGAGAGTGAGATGCCAGCTCCTTTCATTCAGTCAGTAGCTTCAAACATTTCTGGACGTTTTTCAATGGCAAAAATCAATGAATATTGTAAATGCACAAACAGTAATATCTCCACATTGCAAGGTGCAATTCTGAAATTTTTTGCTTTTTCCTGCTAATCCTAGCATGATAAAGAAGATTCAAAGAGAGTGAGATGCCAGCTCCTTTCATTCAGTCAGTAGCTTCAAACATTTCTGGTATA
The DNA here is from genome assembly GCF_046119375.1 of Phyllobates terribilis. Taxonomy (NCBI): domain Eukaryota; kingdom Metazoa; phylum Chordata; class Amphibia; order Anura; family Dendrobatidae; genus Phyllobates; species Phyllobates terribilis. The sequence goes on from NW_027370125.1 coordinate 12,632, forward strand.
TGAAAAACATGTTTTTCAATGGCAAAAATCAATGAATATTGTAAATGCACAAACAGTAATATCTCCACATTGCACGGTGCAATTCTGAAATTTTTTGCTTTTTCCTGCTAATCCTAGCATGATAAAGAAGATTCAAAGAGAGTGAGATGCCAGCTCCTTTCATTCAGTCAGTAGCTTCAAACATTTCTGGTATATGAAAAACATGTTTTTCAATGGCAAAAATCAATGAATATTGTAAATGCACAAACAGTAATATCTCCACATTGCACGGTGCAATTCTGAAATTTTTTGCTTTTTCCTGCTAATCCTAGCATGATAAAGAAGATTCAAAGAGAGTGAGATGCCAGCTCCTTTCATTCAGTCAGTAGCTTCAAACATTTCTGGACGTTTTTCAATGGCAAAAATCAATGAATATTGTAAATGCACAAACAGTAATATCTCCACATTGCAAGGTGCAATTCTGAAATTTTTAGCTTTTTCCTGTTAATCCTAGCATGATAAAGAAGATTCAAGGAGAGTGAGATGCCAGCTCCTTTCATTCAGTCAGTAGCTTCAAACATTTCTGGTATATGAAAAACATGTTTTTCAATGGCAAAAATCAATGAATATTGTAAATGCACAAACAGTAATATCTCCACATTGCACGGTGCAATTCTGAAATTTTTAGCTTTTTCCTGTTAATCCTAGCATGATAAAGAAGATTCAAAGAGAGTGAGATGCCAGCTCCTTTCATTCAGTCAGTAGCTTCAAACATTTCTGGTATATGAAAAACATGTTTTTCAATGGCAAAAATCAATGAATATTGTAAATGCACAAACAGTAATATCTCCACATTGCAAGGTGCAATTCTGAAATTTTTAGCTTTTTCCTGTTAATCCTAGCATGATAAAGAAGATTCAAAGAGAGTGAGATGCCAGCTCCTTTCATTCAGTCAGTAGCTTCAAACATTTCTGGTATATGAAAAACATGTTTTTCAATGGCAAAAATCAATGAATATTGTAAATGCACAAACAGTAATATCTCCACATTGCACGGTGCAATTCTGAAATTTTTAGCTTTTTCCTGTTAATCCTAGCATGATAAAGAAGATTCAAAGAGAGTGAGATGCCAGCTCCTTTCATTCAGTCAGTAGCTTCAAACATTTCTGGTATATGAAAAACATGTTTTTCAATGGCAAAAATCAATGAATATTGTAAATGCACAAACAGTAATATCTCCACATTGCAAGGTGCAATTCTGAAATTTTTTGCTTTTTCCTGCTAATCCTAGCATGATAAAGAAGATTCAAAGAGAGTGAGATGCCAGCTCCTTTCATTCAGTCAGTAGCTTCAAACATTTCTGGTATATGAAAAACATGTTTTTCAATGGCAAAAATCAATGAATATTGTAAATGCACAAACAGTAATATCTCCACATTGCAAGGTGCAATTCTGAAATTTTTAGCTTTTTCCTGCTAATCCTAGCATGATAAAGAAGATTCAAAGAGAGTGAGATGCCAGCTCCTTTCATTCAGTCAGTAGCTTCAAACATTTCTGGTATATGAAAAACATGTTTTTCAATGGCAAAAATCAATGAATATTGTAAATGCACAAACAGTAATATCTCCACATTGCAAGGTGCAATTCTGAAATTTTTAGCTTTTTCCTGTTAATCCTAGCATGATAAAGAAGATTCAAAGAGAGTGAGATGCCAGCTCCTTTCATTCAGTCAGTAGCTTCAAACATTTCTGGACGTTTTTCAATGGCAAAAATCAATGAATATTGTAAATGCACAAACAGTAATATCTCCACATTGCAAGGTGCAATTCTGAAATTTTTAGCTTTTTCCTGCTAATCCTAGCATGATAAAGAAGATTCAAAGAGAGTGAGATGCCAGCTCCTTTCATTCAGTCAGTAGCTTCAAACATTTCTGGTATATGAAAAACATGTTTTTCAATGGCAAAAATCAATGAATATTGTAAATGCACAAACAGTAATATCTCCACATTGCAAGGTGCAATTCTGAAATTTTTTGCTTTTTCCTGTTAATCCTAGCATGATAAAGAAGATTCAATGAGAGTGAGATGCCAGCTCCTTTCATTCAGTCAGTAGCTTCAAACATTTCTGGTATATGAAAAACATGTTTTTCAATGGCAAAAATCAATGAATATTGTAAATGCACAAACAGTAATATCTCCACATTGCACGGTGCAATTCTGAAATTTTTAGCTTTTTCCTGTTAATCCTAGCATGATAAAGAAGATTCAAAGAGAGTGAGATGCCAGCTCCTTTCATTCAGTCAGTAGCTTCAAACATTTCTGGTATATGAAAAACATGTTTTTCAATGGCAAAAATCAATGAATATTGTAAATGCACAAACAGTAATATCTCCACATTGCACGGTGCAATTCTGAAATTTTTAGCTTTATCCTGCTAATCCTAGCATGATAAAGAAGATTCAAAGAGAGTGAGATGCCAGCTCCTTTCATTCAGTCAGTAGCTTCAAACATTTCTGGTATATGAAAAACATGTTTTTCAATGGCAAAAATCAATGAATATTGTAAATGCACAAACAGTAATATCTCCACATTGCAAGGTGCAATTCTGAAATTTTTAGCTTTTTCCTGTTAATCCTAGCATGATAAAGAAGATTCAAAGAGAGTGAGATGCCAGCTCCTTTCATTCAGTCAGTAGCTTCAAACATTTCTGGTATATGAAAAACATGTTTTTCAATGGCAAAAATCAATGAATATTGTAAATGCACAAACAGTAATATCTCCACATTGCAAGGTGCAATTCTGAAATTTTTTGCTTTTTCCTGCTAATCCTAGCATGATAAAGAAGATTCAAAGAGAGTGAGATGCCAGCTCCTTTCATTCAGTCAGTAGCTTCAAACATTTCTGGATGTTTTTCAATGGCAAAAATCAATGAATATTGTAAATGCACAAACAGTAATATCTCCACATTGCAAGGTGCAATTCTGAAATTTTTAGCTTTTTCCTGTTAATCCTAGCATGATAAAGAAGATTCAAAGAGAGTGAGATGCCAGCTCCTTTCATTCAGTCAGTAGCTTCAAACATTTCTGGTATATGAAAAACATGTTTTTCAATGGCAAAAATCAATGAATATTGTAAATGCACAAACAGTAATATCTCCACATTGCACGGTGCAATTCTGAAATTTTTAGCTTTTTCCTGTTAATCCTAGCATGATAAAGAAGATTCAAAGAGAGTGAGATGCCAGCTCCTTTCATTCAGTCAGTAGCTTCAAACATTTCTGGTATATGAAAAACATGTTTTTCAATGGCAAAAATCAATGAATATTGTAAATGCACAAACAGTAATATCTCCACATTGCAAGGTGCAATTCTGAAATTTTTAGCTTTTTCCTGTTAATCCTAGCATGATAAAGAAGATTCAAAGAGAGTGAGATGCCAGCTCCTTTCATTCAGTCAGTAGCTTCAAACATTTCTGGTATATGAAAAACATGTTTTTCAATGGCAAAAATCAATGAATATTGTAAATGCACAAACAGTAATATCTCCACATTGCACGGTGCAATTCTGAAATTTTTAGCTTTTTCCTGCTAATCCTAGCATGATAAAGAAGATTCAAAGAGAGTGAGATGCCAGCTCCTTTCATTCAGTCAGTAGCTTCAAACATTTCTGGTATATGAAAAACATGTTTTTCAATGGCAAAAATCAATGAATATTGTAAATGCACAAACAGTAATATCTCCACATTGCAAGGTGCAATTCTGAAATTTTTAGCTTTTTCCTGTTAATCCTAGCATGATAAAGAAGATTCAAAGAGAGTGAGATGCCAGCTCCTTTCATTCAGTCAGTAGCTTCAAACATTTCTGGACGTTTTTCAATGGCAAAAATCAATGAATATTGTAAATGCACAAACAGTAATATCTCCACATTGCACGGTGCAATTCTGAAATTTTTAGCTTTTTCCTGTTAATCCTAGCATGATAAAGAAGATTCAAAGAGAGTGAGATGCCAGCTCCTTTCATTCAGTCAGTAGCTTCAAACATTTCTGGTATATGAAAAACATGTTTTTCAATGGCAAAAATCAATGAATATTGTAAATGCACAAACAGTAATATCTCCACATTGCACGGTGCAATTCTGAAATTTTTAGCTTTTTCCTGCTAATCCTAGCATGATAAAGAAGATTCAAAGAGAGTGAGATGCCAGCTCCTTTCATTCAGTCAGTAGCTTCAAACATTTCTGGACGTTTTTCAATGGCAAAAATCTATGAATATTGTAAATGCACAAACAGTAATATCTCCACATTGCACGGTGCAATTCTGAAATTTTTAGCTTTTTCCTGTTAATCCTAGCATGATAAAGAAGATTCAAAGAGAGTGAGATGCCAGCTCCTTTCATTCAGTCAGTAGCTTCAAACATTTCTGGTATATGAAAAACATGTTTTTCAATGGCAAAAATCAATGAATATTGTAAATGCACAAACAGTAATATCTCCACATTGCAAGGTGCAATTCTGAAATTTTTTGCTTTTTCCTGCTAATCCTAGCATGATAAAGAAGATTCAAAGAGAGTGAGATGCCAGCTCCTTTCATTCAGTCAGTAGCTTCAAACATTTCTGGTATATGAAAAACATGTTTTTCAATGGCAAAAATCAATGAATATTGTAAATGCACAAACAGTAATATCTCCACATTGCACGGTGCAATTCTGAAATTTTTTGCTTTTTCCTGCTAATCCTAGCATGATAAAGAAGATTCAAAGAGAGTGAGATGCCAGCTCCTTTCATTCAGTCAGTAGCTTCAAACATTTCTGGTATATGAAAAACATGTTTTTCAATGGCAAAAATCAATGAATATTGTAAATGCACAAACAGTAATATCTCCACATTGCACGGTGCAATTCTGAAAATTTTTGCTTTTTCCTGCTAATCCTAGCATGATAAAGAAGATTCAAAGAGAGTGAGATGCCAGCTCCTTTCATTCAGTCAGTAGCTTCAAACATTTCTGGTATATGAAAAACATGTTTTTCAATGGCAAAAATCAATGAATATTGTAAATGCACAAACAGTAATATCTCCACATTGCACGGTGCAATTCTGAAATTTTTAGCTTTTTCCTGCTAATCCTAGCATGATAAAGAAGATTCAAAGAGAGTGAGATGCCAGCTCCTTTCATTCAGTCAGTAGCTTCAAACATTTCTGGACGTTTTTCAATGGCAAAAATCAATGAATATTGTAAATGCATAAACAGTAATATCTCCACATTGCACGGTGCAATTCTGAAATTTTTAGCTTTTTCCTGTTAATCCTAGCATGATAAAGAAGATTCAAAGAGAGTGAGATGCCAGCTCCTTTCATTCAGTCAGTAGCTTCAAACATTTCTGGTATATGAAAAACATGTTTTTCAATGGCAAAAATCAATGAATATTGTAAATGCACAAACAGTAATATCTCCACATTGCACGGTGCAATTCTGAAATTTTTAGCTTTTTCCTGCTAATCCTAGCATGATAAAGAAGATTCAAAGAGAGTGAGATGCCAGCTCCTTTCATTCAGTCAGTAGCTTCAAACATTTCTGGACGTTTTTCAATGGCAAAAATCAATGAATATTGTAAATGCACAAACAGTAATATCTCCACATTGCACGGTGCAATTCTGAAATTTTTAGCTTTTTCCTGTTAATCCTAGCATGATAAAGAAGATTCAAAGAGAGTGAGATGCCAGCTCCTTTCATTCAGTCAGTAGCTTCAAACATTTCTGGTATATGAAAAATATGTTTTTCAATGGCAAAAATCAATGAATATTGTAAATGCACAAACAGTAATATCTCCACATTGCAAGGTGCAATTCTGAAATTTTTTGCTTTTTCCTGCTAATCCTAGCATGATAAAGAAGATTCAAAGAGAGTGAGATGCCAGCTCCTTTCATTCAGTCAGTAGCTTCAAACATTTCTGGTATATGAAAAACATGTTTTTCAATGGCAAAAATCAATGAATATTGTAAATGCACAAACAGTAATATCTCCACATTGCACGGTGCAATTCTGAAATTTTTTGCTTTTTCCTGCTAATCCTAGCATGATAAAGAAGATTCAAAGAGAGTGAGATGCCAGCTCCTTTCATTCAGTCAGTAGCTTCAAACATTTCTGGTATATGAAAAACATGTTTTTCAATGGCAAAAATCAATGAATATTGTAAATGCACAAACAGTAATATCTCCACATTGCACGGTGCAATTCTGAAATTTTTTGCTTTTTCCTGCTAATCCTAGCATGATAAAGAAGATTCAAAGAGAGTGAGATGCCAGCTCCTTTCATTCAGTCAGTAGCTTCAAACATTTCTGGTATATGAAAAACATGTTTTTCAATGGCAAAAATCAATGAATATTGTAAATGCACAAACAGTAATATCTCCACATTGCACGGTGCAATTCTGAAATTTTTAGCTTTTTCCTGTTAATCCTAGCATGATAAAGAAGATTCAAAGAGAGTGAGATGCCAGCTCCTTTCATTCAGTCAGTAGCTTCAAACATTTCTGGTATATGAAAAACATGTTTTTCAATGGCAAAAATCAATGAATATTGTAAATGCACAAACAGTAATATCTCCACATTGCACGGTGCAATTCTGAAATTTTTAGCTTTTTCCTGCTAATCCTAGCATGATAAGGAAGATTCAAAGAGAGTGAGATGCCAGCTCCTTTCATTCAGTCAGTAGCTTCAAACATTTCTGGTATATGAAAAACATGTTTTTCAATGGCAAAAATCAATGAATATTGTAAATGCACAAACAGTAATATCTCCACATTGCACGGTGCAATTCTGAAATTTTTAGCTTTTTCCTGTTAATCCTAGCATGATAAAGAAGATTCAAAGAGAGTGAGATGCCAGCTCCTTTCATTCAGTCAGTAGCTTCAAACATTTCTGGTATATGAAGAACATGTTTTTCAATGGCAAAAATCAATGAATATTGTAAATGCACAAACAGTAATATCTCCACATTGCAAGGTGCAATTCTGAAATTTTTAGCTTTTTCCTGCTAATCCTAGCATGATAAAGAAGATTCAAAGAGAGTGAGATGCCAGCTCCTTTCATTCAGTCAGTAGCTTCAAACATTTCTGGTATATGAAAAACATGTTTTTCAATGGCAAAAATCAATGAATATTGTAAATGCACAAACAGTAATATCTCCACATTGCAAGGTGCAATTCTGAAATTTTTTGCTTTTTCCTGCTAATCCTAGCATGATAAAGAAGATTCAAAGAGAGTGAGATGCCAGCTCCTTTCATTCAGTCAGTAGCTTCAAACATTTCTGGTATATGAAAAACATGTTTTTCAATGGCAAAAATCAATGAATATTGTAAATGCACAAACAGTAATATCTCCACATTGCACGGTGCAATTCTGAAATTTTTTGCTTTTTCCTGTTAATCCTAGCATGATAAAGAAGATTCAAAGAGAGTGAGATGCCAGCTCCTTTCATTCAGTCAGTAGCTTCAAACATTTCTGGTATATGAAAAACATGTTTTTCAATGGCAAAAATCAATGAATATTGTAAATGCACAAACAGTAATATCTCCACATTGCACGGTGCAATTCTGAAATTTTTTGCTTTTTCCTGCTAATCCTAGCATGATAAAGAAGATTCAAAGAGAGTGAGATGCCAGCTCCTTTCATTCAGTCAGTAGCTTCAAACATTTCTGGTATATGAAAAACATGTTTTTCAATGGCAAAAATCAATGAATATTGTAAATGCACAAACAGTAATATCTCCACATTGCACGGTGCAATTCTGAAATTTTTTGCTTTTTCCTGCTAATCCTAGCATGATAAAGAAGATTCAAAGAGAGTGAGATGCCAGCTCCTTTCATTCAGTCAGTAGCTTCAAACATTTCTGGTATATGAAAAACATGTTTTTCAATGGCAAAAATCAATGAATATTGTAAATGCACAAACAGTAATATCTCCACATTGCACGGTGCAATTCTGAAATTTTTAGCTTTTTCCTGCTAATCCTAGCATGATAAAGAAGATTCAAAGAGAGTGAGATGCCAGCTCCTTTCATTCAGTCAGTAGCTTCAAACATTTCTGGTATATGAAAAACATGTTTTTCAATGGCAAAAATCAATGAAAATTGTAAATGCACAAACAGTAATATCTCCACATTGCATGGTGCAATTCTGAAATTTTTTGCTTTTTCCTGCTAATCCTAGCATGATAAAGAAGATTCAAAGAGAGTGAGATGCCAGCTCCTTTCATTCAGTCAGTAGCTTCAAACATTTCTGGACGTTTTTCAATGGCAAAAATCAATGAATATTGTAAATGCACAAACAGTAATATCTCCACATTGCAAGGTGCAATTCTGAAATTTTTAGCTTTTTCCTGTTAATCCTAGCATGATAAAGAAGATTCAAAGAGAGTGAGATGCCAGCTCCTTTCATTCAGTCAGTAGCTTCAAACATTTCTGGACGTTTTTCAATGGCAAAAATCAATGAATATTGTAAATGCACAAACAGTAATATCTCCACATTGCACGGTGCAATTCTGAAATTTTTAGCTTTTTCCTGTTAATCCTAGCATGATAAAGAAGATTCAAAGAGAGTGAGATGCCAGCTCCTTTCATTCAGTCAGTAGCTTCAAACATTTCTGGTATATGAAAAACATGTTTTTCAATGGCAAAAATCAATGAATATTGTAAATGCACAAACAGTAATATCTCCACATTGCAAGGTGCAATTCTGAAATTTTTAGCTTTTTCCTGTTAATCCTAGCATGATAAAGAAGATTCAAAGAGAGTGAGATGCCAGCTCCTTTCATTCAGTCAGTAGCTTCAAACATTTCTGGTATATGAAAAACATGTTTTTCAATGGCAAAAATCAATGAATATTGTAAATGCACAAACAGTAATATCTCCACATTGCAAGGTGCAATTCTGAAATTTTTAGCTTTTTCCTGTTAATCCTAGCATGATAAAGAAGATTCAAAGAGAGTGAGATGCCAGCTCCTTTCATTCAGTCAGTAGCTTCAAACATTTCTGGTATATGAAAAACATGTTTTTCAATGGCAAAAATCAATGAATATTGTAAATGCACAAACAGTAATATCTCCACATTGCACGGTGCAATTCTGAAATTTTTTGCTTTTTCCTGCTAATCCTAGCATGATAAAGAAGATTCAAAGAGAGTGAGATGCCAGCTCCTTTCATTCAGTCAGTAGCTTCAAACATTTCTGGTATATGAAAAACATGTTTTTCAATGGCAAAAATCAATGAATATTGTAAATGCACAAACAGTAATATCTCCACATTGCAAGGTGCAATTCTGAAATTTTTAGCTTTTTCCTGTTAATCCTAGCATGATAAAGAAGATTCAAAGAGAGTGAGATGCCAGCTCCTTTCATTCAGTCAGTAGCTTCAAACATTTCTGGTATATGAAAAACATGTTTTTCAATGGCAAAAATCAATGAATATTGTAAATGCACAAACAGTAATATCTCCACATTGCACGGTGCAATTCTGAAATTTTTTGCTTTTTCCTGCTAATCCTAGCATGATAAAGAAGATTCAAAGAGAGTGAGATGCCAGCTCCTTTCATTCAGTCAGTGGCTTCAAACATTTCTGGACGTTTTTCAATGGCAAAAATCAATGAATATTGTAAATGCACAAACAGTAATATCTCCACATTGCAAGGTGCAATTCTGAAATTTTTTGCTTTTTCCTGTTAATCCTAGCATGATAAAGAAGATTCAAAGAGAGTGAGATGCCAGCTCCTTTCATTCAGTCAGTAGCTTCAAACATTTCTGGTATATGAAAAACATGTTTTTCAATGGCAAAAATCAATGAATATTGTAAATGCACAAACAGTAATATCTCCACATTGCAAGGTGCAATTCTGAAATTTTTTGCTTTTTCCTGCTAATCCTAGCATGATAAAGAAGATTCAAAGAGAGTGAGATGCCAGCTCCTTTCATTCAGTCAGTAGCTTCAAACATTTCTGGTATATGAAAAACATGTTTTTCAATGGCAAAAATCAATGAATATTGTAAATGCACAAACAGTAATATCTCCACATTGCACGGTGCAATTCTGAAATTTTTAGCTTTTTCCTGTTAATCCTAGCATGATAAAGAAGATTCAAAGAGAGTGAGATGCCAGCTCCTTTCATTCAGTCAGTAGCTTCAAACATTTCTGGTATATGAAAAACATGTTTTTCAATGGCAAAAATCAATGAATATTGTAAATGCACAAACAGTAATATCTCCACATTGCACGGTGCAATTCTGAAATTTTTTGCTTTTTCCTGCTAATCCTAGCATGATAAAGAAGATTCAAAGAGAGTGAGATGCCAGCTCCTTTCATTCAGTCAGTAGCTTCAAACATTTCTGGTATATGAAAAACATGTTTTTCAATGGCAAAAATCAATGAATATTGTAAATGCACAAACAGTAATATCTCCACATTGCACGGTGCAATTCTGAAATTTTTAGCTTTTTCCTGTTAATCCTAGCATGATAAAGAAGATTCAAAGAGAGTGAGATGCCAGCTCCTTTCATTCAGTCAGTAGCTTCAAACATTTCTGGACGTTTTTCAATGGCAAAAATCAATGAATATTGTAAATGCACAAACAGTAATATCTCCACATTGCAAGGTGCAATTCTGAAATTTTTAGCTTTTTCCTGTTAATCCTAGCATGATAAAGAAGATTCAAAGAGAGTGAGATGCCAGCTCCTTTCATTCAGTCAGTAGCTTCAAACATTTCTGGTATATGAAAAACATGTTTTTCAATGGCAAAAATCAATGAATATTGTAAATGCACAAACAGTAATATCTCCACATTGCACAGTGCAATTCTGAAATTTTTTGCTTTTTCCTGCTAATCCTAGCATGATAAAGAAGATTCAAAGAGAGTGAGATGCCAGCTCCTTTCATTCAGTCAGTAGCTTCAAACATTTCTGGTATATGAAAAATGTTTTTCAATGGCAAAAATCAATGAATATTGTAAATGCACAAACAGTAATATCTCCACATTGCAAGGTGCAATTCTGAAATTTTTAGCTTTTTCCTGTTAATCCTAGCATGATAAAGAAGATTCAAAGAGAGTGAGATGCCAGCTCCTTTCATTCAGTCAGTAGCTTCAAACATTTCTGGACGTTTTTCAATGGCAAAAATCAATGAATATTGTAAATGCACAAACAGTAATATCTCCACATTGCAAGGTGCAATTCTGAAATTTTTAGCTTTTTCCTGCTAATCCTAGCATGATAAAGAAGATTCAAAGAGAGTGAGATGCCAGCTCCTTTCATTCAGTCAGTAGCTTCAAACATTTCTGGTATATGAAAAACATGTTTTTCAATGGCAAAAATCAATGAATATTATAAATGCACAAACAGTAATATCTCCACATTGCACGGTGCAATTCTGAAATTTTTAGCTTTTTCCTGTTAATCCTAGCATGATAAAGAAGATTCAAAGAGAGTGAGATGCCAGCTCCTTTCATTCAGTCAGTAGCTTCAAACATTTCTGGTATATGAAAAACATGTTTTTCAATGGCAAAAATCAATGAATATTGTAAATGCACAAACAGTAATATCTCCACATTGCACGGTGCAATTCTGAAATTTTTAGCTTTTTCCTGTTAATCCTAGCATGATAAAGAAGATTCAAAGAGAGTGAGATGCCAGCTCCTTTCATTCAGTCAGTAGCTTCAAACATTTCTGGTATATGAAAAACATGTTTTTCAATGGCAAAAATCAATGAATATTGTAAATGCACAAACAGTAATATCTCCACATTGCAAGGTGCAATTCTGAAATTTTTTGCTTTTTCCTGCTAATCCTAGCATGATAAAGAAGATTCAAAGAGAGTGAGATGCCAGCTCCTTTCATTCAGTCAGTAGCTTCAAACATTTCTGGTATATGAAAAACATGTTTTTCAATGGCAAAAATCAATGAATATTGTAAATGCACAAACAGTAATATCTCCACATTGCAAGGTGCAATTCTGAAATTTTTAGCTTTTTCCTGTTAATCCTAGCATGATAAAGAAGATTCAAAGAGAGTGAGATGCCAGCTCCTTTCATTCAGTCAGTAGCTTCAAACATTTCTGGACGTTTTTCAATGGCAAAAATCAATGAATATTGTAAATGCACAAACAGTAATATCTCCACATTGCAAGGTGCAATTCTGAAATTTTTTGCTTTTTCCTGTTAATCCTAGCATGATAAAGAAGATTCAAAGAGAGTGAGATGCCAGCTCCTTTCATTCAGTCAGTAGCTTCAAACATTTCTGGTATATGAAAAACATGTTTTTCAATGGCAAAAATCAATGAATATTGTAAATGCACAAACAGTAATATCTCCACATTGCACGGTGCAATTCTGAAATTTTTTGCTTTTTCCTGCTAATCCTAGCATGATAAAGAAGATTAAAAGAGAGTGAGATGCCAGCTCCTTTCATTCAGTCAGTAGCTTCAAACATTTCTGGTATATGAAAAACATGTTTTTCAATGGCAAAAATCAATGAATATTGTAAATGCACAAACAGTAATATCTCCACATTGCACGGTGCAATTCTGAAATTTTTTGCTTTTTCCTGCTAATCCTAGCATGATAAAGAAGATTCAAAGAGAGTGAGATGCCAGCTCCTTTCATTCAGTCAGTAGCTTCAAACATTTCTGGACGTTTTTCAATGGCAAAAATCAATGAATATTGTAAATGCACAAACAGTAATATCTCCACATTGCAAGGTGCAATTCTGAAATTTTTAGCTTTTTCCTGTTAATCCTAGCATGATAAAGAAGATTCAAAGAGAGTGAGATGCCAGCTCCTTTCATTCAGTCAGTAGCTTCAAACATTTCTGGTATATGAAAAACATGTTTTTCAATGGCAAAAATCAATGAATATTGTAAATGCACAAACAGTAATATCTCCACATTGCACGGTGCAATTCTGAAATTTTTAGCTTTTTCCTGTTAATCCTAGCATGATAAAGAAGATTCAAAGAGAGTGAGATGCCAGCTCCTTTCATTCAGTCAGTAGCTTCAAACATTTCTGGTATATGAAAAACATGTTTTTCAATGGCAAAAATCAATGAATATTGTAAATGCACAAACAGTAATATCTCCACATTGCACGGTGCAATTCTGAAATTTTTAGCTTTTTCCTGCTAATCCTAGCATGATAAAGAAGATTCAAAGAGAGTGAGATGCCAGCTCCTTTCATTCAGTCAGTAGCTTCAAACATTTCTGGTATATGAAAAACATGTTTTTCAATGGCAAAAATCAATGAATATTGTAAATGCACAAACAATAATATCTCCACATTGCAAGGTGCAATTCTGAAATTTTTAGCTTTTTCCTGTTAATCCTAGCATGATAAAGAAGATTCAAAGAGAGTGAGATGCCAGCTCCTTTCATTCAGTCAGTAGCTTCAAACATTTCTGGACGTTTTTCAATGGCAAAAATCAATGAATATTGTAAATGCACAAACAGTAATATCTCCACATTGCACGGTGCAATTCTGAAATTTTTAGCTTTTTCCTGTTAATCCTAGCATGATAAAGAAGATTCAAAGAGAGTGAGATGCCAGCTCCTTTCATTCAGTCAGTAGCTTCAAACATTTCTGGTATATGAAAAACATGTTTTTCAATGGCAAAAATCAATGAATATTGTAAATGCACAAACAGTAATATCTCCACATTGCACGGTGCAATTCTGAAATTTTTAGCTTTTTCCTGCTAATCCTAGCATGATAAAGAAGATTCAAAGAGAGTGAGATGCCAGCTCCTTTCATTCAGTCAGTAGCTTCAAACATTTCTGGACGTTTTTCAATGGCAAAAATCAATGAATATTGTAAATGCACAAACAGTAATATCTCCACATTGCACGGTGCAATTCTGAAATTTTTAGCTTTTTCCTGTTAATCCTAGCATGATAAAGAAGATTCAAAGAGAGTGAGATGCCAGCTCCTTTCATTCAGTCAGTAGCTTCAAACATTTCTGGTATATGAAAAACATGTTTTTCAATGGCAAAAATCAATGAATATTGTAAATGCACAAACAGTAATATCTCCACATTGCAAGGTGCAATTCTGAAATTTTTTGCTTTTTCCTGCTAATCCTAGCATGATAAAGAAGATTCAAAGAGAATGAGATGCCAGCTCCTTTCATTCAGTCAGTAGCTTCAAACATTTCTGGTATATGAAAAACATGTTTTTCAATGGCAAAAATCAATGAATATTATAAATGCACAAACAGTAATATCTCCACATTGCACGGTGCAATTCTGAAATTTTTAGCTTTTTCCTGTTAATCCTAGCATGATAAAGAAGATTCAAAGAGAGTGAGATGCCAGCTCCTTTCATTCAGTCAGTAGCTTCAAACATTTCTGGTATATGAAAAACATGTTTTTCAATGGCAAAAATCAATGAATATTGTAAATGCACAAACAGTAATATCTCCACATTGCACGGTGCAATTCTGAAATTTTTAGCTTTTTCCTGTTAATCCTAGCATGATAAAGAAGATTCAAAGAGAGTGAGATGCCAGCTCCTTTCATTCAGTCAGTAGCTTCAAACATTTCTGGTATATGAAAAACATGTTTTTCAATGGCAAAAATCAATGAATATTGTAAATGCACAAACAGTAATATCTCCACATTGCAAGGTGCAATTCTGAAATTTTTTGCTTTTTCCTGCTAATCCTAGCATGATAAAGAAGATTCAAAGAGAGTGAGATGCCAGCTCCTTTCATTCAGTCAGTAGCTTCAAACATTTCTGGTATATGAAAAACATGTTTTTCAATGGCAAAAATCAATGAATATTGTAAATGCACAAACAGTAATATCTCCACATTGCAAGGTGCAATTCTGAAATTTTTAGCTTTTTCCTGTTAATCCTAGCATGATAAAGAAGATTCAAAGAGAGTGAGATGCCAGCTCCTTTCATTCAGTCAGTAGCTTCAAACATTTCTGGACGTTTTTCAATGGCAAAAATCAATGAATATTGTAAATGCACAAACAGTAATATCTCCACATTGCAAGGTGCAATTCTGAAATTTTTTGCTTTTTCCTGTTAATCCTAGCATGATAAAGAAGATTCAAAGAGAGTGAGATGCCAGCTCCTTTCATTCAGTCAGTAGCTTCAAACATTTCTGGTATATGAAAAACATGTTTTTCAATGGCAAAAATCAATGAATATTGTAAATGCACAAACAGTAATATCTCCACATTGCACGGTGCAATTCTGAAATTTTTTGCTTTTTCCTGCTAATCCTAGCATGATAAAGAAGATTCAAAGAGAGTGAGATGCCAGCTCCTTTCATTCAGTCAGTAGCTTCAAACATTTCTGGTATATGAAAAACATGTTTTTCAATGGCAAAAATCAATGAATATTGTAAATGCACAAACAGTAATATCTCCACATTGCAAGGTGCAATTCTGAAATTTTTAGCTTTTTCCTGTTAATCCTAGCATGATAAAGAAGATTCAAAGAGAGTGAGATGCCAGCTCCTTTCATTCAGTCAGTAGCTTCAAACATTTCTGGACGTTTTTCAATGGCAAAAATCAATGAATATTGTAAATGCACAAACAGTAATATCTCCACATTGCAAGGTGCAATTCTGAAATTTTTAGCTTTTTCCTGCTAATCCTAGCATGATAAAGAAGATTCAAAGAGAGTGAGATGCCAGCTCCTTTCATTCAGTCAGTAGCTTCAAACATTTCTGGTATATGAAAAACATGTTTTTTAATGGCAAAAATCAATGAATATTATAAATGCACAAACAGTAATATCTCCACATTGCACGGTGCAATTCTGAAATTTTTAGCTTTTTCCTGTTAATCCTAGCATGATAAAGAAGATTCAAAGAGAGTGAGATGCCAGCTCCTTTCATTCAGTCAGTAGCTTCAAACATTTCTGGTATATGAAAAACATGTTTTTCAATGGCAAAAATCAATGAATATTGTAAATGCACAAACAGTAATATCTCCACATTGCACGGTGCAATTCTGAAATTTTTAGCTTTTTCCTGTTAATCCTAGCATGATAAAGACGATTCAAAGAGAGTGAGATGCCAGCTCCTTTCATTCAGTCAGTAGCTTCAAACATTTCTGGTATATGAAAAACATGTTTTTCAATGGCAAAAATCAATGAATATTGTAAATGCACAAACAGTAATATCTCCACATTGCAAGGTGCAATTCTGAAATTTTTTGCTTTTTCCTGCTAATCCTAGCATGATAAAGAAGATTCAAAGAGAGTGAGATGCCAGCTCCTTTCATTCAGTCAGTAGCTTCAAACATTTCTGGTATATGAAAAACATGTTTTTCAATGGCAAAAATCAATGAATATTGTAAATGCACAAACAGTAATATCTCCACATTGCAAGGTGCAATTCTGAAATTTTTAGCTTTTTCCTGTTAATCCTAGCATGATAAAGAAGATTCAAAGAGAGTGAGATGCCAGCTCCTTTCATTCAGTCAGTAGCTTCAAACATTTCTGGACGTTTTTCAATGGCAAAAATCAATGAATATTGTAAATGCACAAACAGTAATATCTCCACATTGCAAGGTGCAATTCTGAAATTTTTTGCTTTTTCCTGCTAATCCTAGCATGATAAAGAAGATTCAAAGAGAGTGAGATGCCAGCTCCTTTCATTCAGTCAGTAGCTTCAAACATTTCTGGTATATGAAAAACATGTTTTTCAATGGCAAAAATCAATGAATATTGTAAATGCACAAACAGTAATATCTCCACATTGCACGGTGCAATTCTGAAATTTTTTGCTTTTTCCTGCTAATCCTAGCATGATAAAGAAGATTCAAAGAGAGTGAGATGCCAGCTCCTTTCATTCAGTCAGTAGCTTCAAACATTTCTGGTATATGAAAAACATGTTTTTCAATGGCAAAAATCAATGAATATTGTAAATGCACAAACAGTAATATCTCCACATTGCACGGTGCAATTCTGAAATTTTTTGCTTTTTCCTGCTAATCCTAGCATGATAAAGAAGATTCAAAGAGAGTGAGATGCCAGCTCCTTTCATTCAGTCAGTAGCTTCAAACATTTCTGGACGTTTTTCAATGGCAAAAATCAATGAATATTGTAAATGCACAAACAGTAATATCTCCACATTGCAAGGTGCAATTCTGAAATTTTTAGCTTTTTCCTGTTAATCCTAGCATGATAAAGAAGATTCAAAGAGAGTGAGATGCCAGCTCCTTTCATTCAGTCAGTAGCTTCAAACATTTCTGGTATATGAAAAACATGTTTTTCAATGGCAAAAATCAATGAATATTGTAAATGCACAAACAGTAATATCTCCACATTGCACGGTGCAATTCTGAAATTTTTAGCTTTTTCCTGTTAATCCTAGCATGATAAAGAAGATTCAAAGAGAGTGAGATGCCAGCTCCTTTCATTCAGTCAGTAGCTTCAAACATTTCTGGTATATGAAAAACATGTTTTTCAATGGCAAAAATCAATGAATATTGTAAATGCACAAACAGTAATATCTCCACATTGCACGGTGCAATTCTGAAATTTTTAGCTTTTTCCTGCTAATCCTAGCATGATAAAGAAGATTCAAAGAGAGTGAGATGCCAGCTCCTTTCATTCAGTCAGTAGCTTCAAACATTTCTGGTATATGAAAAACATGTTTTTCAATGGCAAAAATCAATGAATATTGTAAATGCACAAACAGTAATATCTCCACATTGCAAGGTGCAATTCTGAAATTTTTAGCTTTTTCCTGTTAATCCTAGCATGATAAAGAAGATTCAAAGAGAGTGAGATGCCAGCTCCTTTCATTCAGTCAGTAGCTTCAAACATTTCTGGACGTTTTTCAATGGCAAAAATCAATGAATATTGTAAATGCACAAACAGTAATATCTCCACATTGCACGGTGCAATTCTGAAATTTTTAGCTTTTTCCTGTTAATCCTAGCATGATAAAGAAGATTCAAAGAGAGTGAGATGCCAGCTCCTTTCATTCAGTCAGTAGCTTCAAACATTTCTGGTATATGAAAAACATGTTTTTCAATGGCAAAAATCAATGAATATTGTAAATGCACAAACAGTAATATCTCCACATTGCACGGTGCAATTCTGAAATTTTTAGCTTTTTCCTGCTAATCCTAGCATGATAAAGAAGATTCAAAGAGAGTGAGATGCCAGCTCCTTTCATTCAGTCAGTAGCTTCAAACATTTCTGGACGTTTTTCAATGGCAAAAATCAATGAATATTGTAAATGCACAAACAGTAATATCTCCACATTGCACGGTGCAATTCTGAAATTTTTAGCTTTTTCCTGTTAATCCTAGCATGATAAAGAAGATTCAAAGAGAGTGAGATGCCAGCTCCTTTCATTCAGTCAGTAGCTTCAAACATTTCTGGTATATGAAAAACATGTTTTTCAATGGCAAAAATCAATGAATATTGTAAATGCACAAACAGTAATATCTCCACATTGCAAGGTGCAATTCTGAAATTTTTTGCTTTTTCCTGCTAATCCTAGCATGATAAAGAAGATTCAAAGAGAGTGAGATGCCAGCTCCTTTCATTCAGTCAGTAGCTTCAAACATTTCTGGACGTTTTTCAATGGCAAAAATCAATGAATATTGTAAATGCACAAACAGTAATATCTCCACATTGCACGGTGCAATTCTGAAATTTTTAGCTTTTTCCTGTTAATCCTAGCATGATAAAGAAGATTCAAAGAGAGTGAGATGCCAGCTCCTTTCATTCAGTCAGTAGCTTCAAACATTTCTGGACGTTTTTCAATGGCAAAAATCAATGAATATTGTAAATGCACAAACAGTAATATCTCCACATTGCAAGGTGCAATTCTGAAATTTTTTGCTTTTTCCTGCTAATCCTAGCATGATAAAGAAGATTCAAAGAGAGTGAGATGCCAGCTCCTTTCATTCAGTCAGTAGCTTCAAACATTTCTGGTATATGAAAAACATGTTTTTCAATGGCAAAAATCAATGAATATTGTAAATGCACAAACAGTAATATCTCCACATTGCAAGGTGCAATTCTGAAATTTTTTGCTTTTTCCTGCTAATCCTAGCATGATAAAGAAGATTCAAAGAGAGTGAGATGCCAGCTCCTTTCATTCAGTCAGTAGCTTCAAACATTTCTGGTATATGAAAAACATGTTTTTCAATGGCAAAAATCAATGAATATTGTAAATGCACAAACAGTAATATCTCCACATTGCACGGTGCAATTCTGAAATTTTTTGCTTTTTCCTGCTAATCCTAGCATGATAAAGAAGATTCAAAGAGAGTGAGATGCCAGCTCCTTTCATTCAGTCAGTAGCTTCAAACATTTCTGGTATATGAAAAACATGTTTTTCAATGGCAAAAATCAATGAATATTGTAAATGCACAAACAGTAATATCTCCACATTGCAAGGTGCAATTCTGAAATTTTTTGCTTTTTCCTGCTAATCCTAGCATGATAAAGAAGATTCAAAGAGAGTGAGATGCCAGCTCCTTTCATTCAGTCAGTAGCTTCAAACATTTCTGGTATATGAAAAACATGTTTTTCAATGGCAAAAATCAATGAATATTGTAAATGCACAAACAGTAATATCTCCACATTGCACGGTGCAATTCTGAAATTTTTTGCTTTTTCCTGTTAATCCTAGCATGATAAAGAAGATTCAAAGAGAGTGAGATGCCAGCTCCTTTCATTCAGTCAGTAGCTTCAAACATTTCTGGTATATGAAAAACATGTTTTTCAATGGCAAAAATCAATGAATATTGTAAATGCACAAACAGTAATATCTCCACATTGCAAGGTGCAATTCTGAAATTTTTAGCTTTTTCCTGCTAATCCTAGCATGATAAAGAAGATTCAAAGAGAGTGAGATGCCAGCTCCTTTCATTCAGTCAGTAGCTTCAAACATTTCTGGTATATGAAAAACATGTTTTTCAATGGCAAAAATCAATGAATATTGTAAATGCACAAACAGTAATATCTCCACATTGCACGGTGCAATTCTGAAATTTTTTGCTTTTTCCTGCTAATCCTAGCATGATAAAGAAGATTCAAAGAGAGTGAGATGCCAGCTCCTTTCATTCAGTCAGTAGCTTCAAACATTTCTGGTATATGAAAAACATGTTTTTCAATGGCAAAAATCAATGAATATTGTAAATGCACAAACAGTAATATCTCCACATTGCACGGTGCAATTCTGAAATTTTTTGCTTTTTCCTGCTAATCCTAGCATGATAAAGAAGATTCAAAGAGAGTGAGATGCCAGCTCCTTTCATTCAGTCAGTAGCTTCAAACATTTCTGGTATATGAAAAACATGTTTTTCAATGGCAAAAATCAATGAATATTGTAAATGCACAAACAGTAATATCTCCACATTGCACGGTGCAATTCTGAAATTTTTAGCTTTTTCCTGCTAATCCTAGCATGATAAAGAAGATTCAAAGAGAGTGAGATGCCAGCTCCTTTCATTCAGTCAGTAGCTTCAAACATTTCTGGTATATGAAAAACATGTTTTTCAATGGCAAAAATCAATGAATATTGTAAATGCACAAACAGTAATATCTCCACATTGCACGGTGCAATTCTGAAATTTTTTGCTTTTTCCTGCTAATCCTAGCATGATAAAGAAGATTCAAAGAGAGTGAGATGCCAGCTCCTTTCATTCAGTCAGTAGCTTCAAACATTTCTGGACGTTTTTCAATGGCAAAAATCAATGAATATTGTAAATGCACAAACAGTAATATCTCCACATTGCACGGTGCAATTCTGAAATTTTTAGCTTTTTCCTGTTAATCCTAGCATGATAAAGAAGATTCAAAGAGAGTGAGATGCCAGCTCCTTTCATTCAGTCAGTAGCTTCAAACATTTCTGGTATATGAAAAACATGTTTTTCAATGGCAAAAATCAATGAATATTGTAAATGCACAAACAGTAATATCTCCACATTGCACGGTGCAATTCTGAAATTTTTAGCTTTTTCCTGCTAATCCTAGCATGATAAAGAAGATTCAAAGAGAGTGAGATGCCAGCTCCTTTCATTCAGTCAGTAGCTTCAAACATTTCTGGTATATGAAAAACATGTTTTTCAATGGCAAAAATCAATGAATATTGTAAATGCACAAACAGTAATATCTCCACATTGCACGGTGCAATTCTGAAATTTTTTGCTTTTTCCTGCTAATCCTAGCATGATAAAGAAGATTCAAAGAGAGTGAGATGCCAGCTCCTTTCATTCAGTCAGTAGCTTCAAACATTTCTGGACGTTTTTCAATGGCAAAAATCAATGAATATTGTAAATGCACAAACAGTAATATCTCCACATTGCAAGGTGCAATTCTGAAATTTTTAGCTTTTTCCTGTTAATCCTAGCATGATAAAGAAGATTCAAAGAGAGTGAGATGCCAGCTCCTTTCATTCAGTCAGTAGCTTCAAACATTTCTGGACGTTTTTCAATGGCAAAAATCAATGAATATTGTAAATGCACAAACAGTAATATCTCCACATTGCACGGTGCAATTCTGAAATTTTTAGCTTTTTCCTGTTAATCCTAGCATGATAAAGAAGATTCAAAGAGAGTGAGATGCCAGCTCCTTTCATTCAGTCAGTAGCTTCAAACATTTCTGGTATATGAAAAACATGTTTTTCAATGGCAAAAATCAATGAATATTGTAAATGCACAAACAGTAATATCTCCACATTGCACGGTGCAATTCTGAAATTTTTAGCTTTTTCCTGCTAATCCTAGCATGATAAAGAAGATTCAAAGAGAGTGAGATGCCAGCTCCTTTCATTCAGTCAGTAGCTTCAAACATTTCTGGTATATGAAAAACATGTTTTTCAATGGCAAAAATCAATGAATATTGTAAATGCACAAACAGTAATATCTCCACATTGCAAGGTGCAATTCTGAAATTTTTAGCTTTTTCCTGTTAATCCTAGCATGATAAAGAAGATTCAAAGAGAGTGAGATGCCAGCTCCTTTCATTCAGTCAGTAGCTTCAAACATTTCTGGACGTTTTTCAATGGCAAAAATCAATGAATATTGTAAATGCACAAACAGTAATATCTCCACATTGCACGGTGCAATTCTGAAATTTTTAGCTTTTTCCTGTTAATCCTAGCATGATAAAGAAGATTCAAAGAGAGTGAGATGCCAGCTCCTTTCATTCAGTCAGTAGCTTCAAACATTTCTGGTATATGAAAAACATGTTTTTCAATGGCAAAAATCAATGAATATTGTAAATGCACAAACAGTAATATCTCCACATTGCACGGTGCAATTCTGAAATTTTTAGCTTTTTCCTGCTAATCCTAGCATGATAAAGAAGATTCAAAGAGAGTGAGATGCCAGCTCCTTTCATTCAGTCAGTAGCTTCAAACATTTCTGGACGTTTTTCAATGGCAAAAATCAATGAATATTGTAAATGCACAAACAGTAATATCTCCACATTGCACGGTGCAATTCTGAAATTTTTAGCTTTTTCCTGTTAATCCTAGCATGATAAAGAAGATTCAAAGAGAGTGAGATGCCAGCTCCTTTCATTCAGTCAGTAGCTTCAAACATTTCTGGTATATGAAAAACATGTTTTTCAATGGCAAAAATCAATGAATATTGTAAATGCACAAACAGTAATATCTCCACATTGCAAGGTGCAATTCTGAAATTTTTTGCTTTTTCCTGCTAATCCTAGCATGATAAAGAAGATTCAAAGAGAGTGAGATGCCAGCTCCTTTCATTCAGTCAGTAGCTTCAAACATTTCTGGACGTTTTTCAATGGCAAAAATCAATGAATATTGTAAATGCACAAACAGTAATATCTCCACATTGCACGGTGCAATTCTGAAATTTTTAGCTTTTTCCTGTTAATCCTAGCATGATAAAGAAGATTCAAAGAGAGTGAGATGCCAGCTCCTTTCATTCAGTCAGTAGCTTCAAACATTTCTGGACGTTTTTCAATGGCAAAAATCAATGAATATTGTAAATGCACAAACAGTAATATCTCCACATTGCAAGGTGCAATTCTGAAATTTTTTGCTTTTTCCTGCTAATCCTAGCATGATAAAGAAGATTCAAAGAGAGTGAGATGCCAGCTCCTTTCATTCAGTCAGTAGCTTCAAACATTTCTGGTATATGAAAAACATGTTTTTCAATGGCAAAAATCAATGAATATTGTAAATGCACAAACAGTAATATCTCCACATTGCAAGGTGCAATTCTGAAATTTTTTGCTTTTTCCTGCTAATCCTAGCATGATAAAGAAGATTCAAAGAGAGTGAGATGCCAGCTCCTTTCATTCAGTCAGTAGCTTCAAACATTTCTGGTATATGAAAAACATGTTTTTCAATGGCAAAAATCAATGAATATTGTAAATGCACAAACAGTAATATCTCCACATTGCACGGTGCAATTCTGAAATTTTTTGCTTTTTCCTGCTAATCCTAGCATGATAAAGAAGATTCAAAGAGAGTGAGATGCCAGCTCCTTTCATTCAGTCAGTAGCTTCAAACATTTCTGGTATATGAAAAACATGTTTTTCAATGGCAAAAATCAATGAATATTGTAAATGCACAAACAGTAATATCTCCACATTGCAAGGTGCAATTCTGAAATTTTTTGCTTTTTCCTGCTAATCCTAGCATGATAAAGAAGATTCAAAGAGAGTGAGATGCCAGCTCCTTTCATTCAGTCAGTAGCTTCAAACATTTCTGGTATATGAAAAACATGTTTTTCAATGGCAAAAATCAATGAATATTGTAAATGCACAAACAGTAATATCTCCACATTGCACGGTGCAATTCTGAAATTTTTTGCTTTTTCCTGTTAATCCTAGCATGATAAAGAAGATTCAAAGAGAGTGAGATGCCAGCTCCTTTCATTCAGTCAGTAGCTTCAAACATTTCTGGTATATGAAAAACATGTTTTTCAATGGCAAAAATCAATGAATATTGTAAATGCACAAACAGTAATATCTCCACATTGCAAGGTGCAATTCTGAAATTTTTAGCTTTTTCCTGCTAATCCTAGCATGATAAAGAAGATTCAAAGAGAGTGAGATGCCAGCTCCTTTCATTCAGTCAGTAGCTTCAAACATTTCTGGTATATGAAAAACATGTTTTTCAATGGCAAAAATCAATGAATATTGTAAATGCACAAACAGTAATATCTCCACATTGCACGGTGCAATTCTGAAATTTTTTGCTTTTTCCTGCTAATCCTAGCATGATAAAGAAGATTCAAAGAGAGTGAGATGCCAGCTCCTTTCATTCAGTCAGTAGCTTCAAACATTTCTGGTATATGAAAAACATGTTTTTCAATGGCAAAAATCAATGAATATTGTAAATGCACAAACAGTAATATCTCCACATTGCACGGTGCAATTCTGAAATTTTTTGCTTTTTCCTGCTAATCCTAGCATGATAAAGAAGATTCAAAGAGAGTGAGATGCCAGCTCCTTTCATTCAGTCAGTAGCTTCAAACATTTCTGGTATATGAAAAACATGTTTTTCAATGGCAAAAATCAATGAATATTGTAAATGCACAAACAGTAATATCTCCACATTGCACGGTGCAATTCTGAAATTTTTAGCTTTTTCCTGCTAATCCTAGCATGATAAAGAAGATTCAAAGAGAGTGAGATGCCAGCTCCTTTCATTCAGTCAGTAGCTTCAAACATTTCTGGTATATGAAAAACATGTTTTTCAATGGCAAAAATCAATGAATATTGTAAATGCACAAACAGTAATATCTCCACATTGCACGGTGCAATTCTGAAATTTTTTGCTTTTTCCTGCTAATCCTAGCATGATAAAGAAGATTCAAAGAGAGTGAGATGCCAGCTCCTTTCATTCAGTCAGTAGCTTCAAACATTTCTGGACGTTTTTCAATGGCAAAAATCAATGAATATTGTAAATGCACAAACAGTAATATCTCCACATTGCACGGTGCAATTCTGAAATTTTTAGCTTTTTCCTGTTAATCCTAGCATGATAAAGAAGATTCAAAGAGAGTGAGATGCCAGCTCCTTTCATTCAGTCAGTAGCTTCAAACATTTCTGGTATATGAAAAACATGTTTTTCAATGGCAAAAATCAATGAATATTGTAAATGCACAAACAGTAATATCTCCACATTGCACGGTGCAATTCTGAAATTTTTAGCTTTTTCCTGCTAATCCTAGCATGATAAAGAAGATTCAAAGAGAGTGAGATGCCAGCTCCTTTCATTCAGTCAGTAGCTTCAAACATTTCTGGTATATGAAAAACATGTTTTTCAATGGCAAAAATCAATGAATATTGTAAATGCACAAACAGTAATATCTCCACATTGCACGGTGCAATTCTGAAATTTTTTGCTTTTTCCTGCTAATCCTAGCATGATAAAGAAGATTCAAAGAGAGTGAGATGCCAGCTCCTTTCATTCAGTCAGTAGCTT
>NW_027370126.1:0-38029 GCF_046119375.1 Phyllobates terribilis
TCAATGGCAAAAATCAATGAATATTGTAAATGCACAAACAGTAATATCTCCACATTGCACGGGTGCAATTCTGAAATTTTTAGCTTTTTCCTGTTAATCCTAGCATGATAAAGAAGATTCAAAGAGAGTGAGATGCCAGCTCCTTTCATTCAGTCAGTAGCTTCAAACATTTCTGGTATATGAAAAACATGTTTTTCAATGGCAAAAATCAATGAATATTGTAAATGCACAAACAGTAATATCTCCACATTGCACGGTGCAATTCTGAAATTTTTAGCTTTTTCCTGTTAATCCTAGCATGATAAAGAAGATTCAAAGAGAGTGAGATGCCAGCTCCTTTCATTCAGTCAGTAGCTTCAAACATTTCTGGTATATGAAAAACATGTTTTTCAATGGCAAAAATCAATGAATATTGTAAATGCACAAACAGTAATATCTCCACATTGCACGGTGCAATTCTGAAATTTTTAGCTTTTTCCTGTTAATCCTAGCATGATAAAGAAGATTCAAAGAGAGTGAGATGCCAGCTCCTTTCATTCAGTCAGTAGCTTCAAACATTTCTGGTATATGAAAAACATGTTTTTCAATGGCAAAAATCAATGAATATTGTAAATGCACAAACAGTAATATCTCCACATTGCACGGTGCAATTCTGAAATTTTTAGCTTTTTCCTGTTAATCCTAGCATGATAAAGAAGATTCAAAGAGAGTGAGATGCCAGCTCCTTTCATTCAGTCAGTAGCTTCAAACATTTCTGGTATTTGAAAACATGTTTTTCAATGGCAAAAATCAATGAATATTGTAAATGCACAAACAGTAATATCTCCACATTGCACGGTGCAATTCTGAAATTTTTAGCTTTTTCCTGTTAATCCTAGCATGATAAAGAAGATTCAAAGAGAGTGAGATGCCAGCTCCTTTCATTCAGTCAGTAGCTTCAAACATTTCTGGTATTGACGTTTTTCAATGGCAAAAATCAATGAATATTGTAAATGCACAAACAGTAATATCTCCACATTGCACGGTGCAATTCTGAAATTTTTTGCTTTTTCCTGTTAATCCTAGCATGATAAAGAAGATTCAAAGAGAGTGAGATGCCAGCTCCTTTCATTCAGTCAGTAGCCTTCAAACATTTCTGGTATATGAAAAACATGTTTTTCAATGGCAAAAATCAATGAATATTGTAAATGCACAAACAGTAATATCTCCACATTGCACGGTGCAATTCTGAAATTTTTAGCTTTTTCCTGTTAATCCTAGCATGACAAAGAAGATTCAAAGAGAGTGAGATGCCAGCTCCTTTCATTCAGTCAGTAGCTTCAAACATTTCTGGTACGTTTTTCAATGGCAAAAATCAATGAATATTGTAAATGCACAAACAGTAATATCTCCACATTGCACGGTGCAATTCTGAAATTTTTAGCTTTTTCCTGTTAATCCTAGCATGATAAAGAAGATTCAAAGAGAGTGAGATGCCAGCTCCTTTCATTCAGTCAGTAGCTTCAAACATTTCTGGACGTTTTTCAATGGCAAAAATCAATGAATATTGTAAATGCACAAACAGTAATATCTCCACATTGCACGGTGCAATTCTGAAATTTTTAGCTTTTTCCTGTTAATCCTAGCATGATAAAGAAGATTCAAAGAGAGTGAGATGCCAGCTCCTTTCATTCAGTCAGTAGCTTCAAACATTTCTGGACGTTTTTCAATGGCAAAAATCAATGAATATTGTAAATGCACAAACAGTAATATCTCCACATTGCACGGTGCAATTCTGAAATTTTTAGCTTTTTCCTGTTAATCCTAGCATGATAAAGAAGATTCAAAGAGAGTGAGATGCCAGCTCCTTTCATTCAGTCAGTAGCTTCAAACATTTCTGGACGTTTTTCAATGGCAAAAATCAATGAATATTGTAAATGCACAAACAGTAATATCTCCACATTGCACGGTGCAATTCTGAAATTTTTAGCTTTTTCCTGTTAATCCTAGCATGATAAAGAAGATTCAAAGAGAGTGAGATGCCAGCTCCTTTCATTCAGTCAGTAGCTTCAAACATTTCTGGTATATGAAAAACATGTTTTTCAATGGCAAAAATCAATGAATATTGTAAATGCACAAACAGTAATATCTCCACATTGCACGGTGCAATTCTGAAATTTTTAGCTTTTTCCTGTTAATCCTAGCATGATAAAGAAGATTCAAAGAGAGTGAGATGCCAGCTCCTTTCATTCAGTCAGTAGCTTCAAACATTTCTGGTATATGAAAAACATGTTTTTCAATGGCAAAAATCAATGAATATTGTAAATGCACAAACAGTAATATCTCCACATTGCACGGTGCAATTCTGAAATTTTTAGCTTTTTCCTGTTAATCCTAGCATGATAAAGAAGATTCAAAGAGAGTGAGATGCCAGCTCCTTCATTCAGTCAGTAGCTTCAAACATTTCTGGACGTTTTTCAATGGCAAAAATCAATGAATATTGTAAATGCACAAACAGTAATATCTCCACATTGCACGGTGCAATTCTGAAATTTTTAGCTTTTTCCTGTTAATCCTAGCATGATAAAGAAGATTCAAAGAGAGTGAGATGCCAGCTCCTTTCATTCAGTCAGTAGCTTCAAACATTTCTGGTATATGAAAAACATGTTTTTCAAAAAATCAATGAATATTGTAAATGCACAAACAGTAATATCTCCACATTGCACGGTGCAATTCTGAAATTTTTAGCTTTTTCCTGTTAATCCTAGCATGATAAAGAAGATTCAAAGAGAGTGAGATGCCAGCTCCTTTCATTCAGTCAGTAGCTTCAAACATTTCTGGACGTTTTTCAATGGCAAAAAAATCAATGAATATTGTAAATGCACAAACAGTAATATCTCCACATTGCACGGTGCAATTCTGAAATTTTTAGCTTTTTCCTGTTAATCCTAGCATGATAAAGAAGATTCAAAGAGAGTGAGATGCCAGCTCCTTTCATTCAGTCAGTAGCTTCAAACATTTCTGGTATATGAAAAACATGTTTTTCAATGGCAAAAATCAATGAATATTGTAAATGCACAAACAGTAATATCTCCACATTGCACGGTGCAATTCTGAAATTTTTAGCTTTTTCCTGTTAATCCTAGCATGATAAAGAAGATTCAAAGAGAGTGAGATGCCAGCTCCTTTCATTCAGTCAGTAGCTTCAAACATTTCTGGTATATGAAAAACATGTTTTTCAATGGCAAAAATCAATGAATATTGTAAATGCACAAACAGTAATATCTCCACATTGCACGGTGCAATTCTGAAATTTTTAGCTTTTTCCTGTTAATCCTAGCATGATAAAGAAGATTCAAAGAGAGTGAGATGCCAGCTCCTTTCATTCAGTCAGTAGCTTCAAACATTTCTGGTATATGAAAAACATGTTTTTCAATGGCAAAAATCAATGAATATTGTAAATGCACAAACAGTAATATCTCCACATTGCACGGTGCAATTCTGAAATTTTTAGCTTTTTCCTGTTAATCCTAGCATGATAAAGAAGATTCAAAGAGAGTGAGATGCCAGCTCCTTTCATTCAGTCAGTAGCTTCAAACATTTCTGGTATATGAAAAACGTTTTTCAATGGCAAAAATCAATGAATATTGTAAATGCACAAACAGTAATATCTCCACATTGCACGGTGCAATTCTGAAATTTTTAGCTTTTTCCTGTTAATCCTAGCATGATAAAGAAGATTCAAAGAGAGTGAGATGCCAGCTCCTTTCATTCAGTCAGTAGCTTCAAACATTTCTGGTATATGAAAAACATGTTTTTCAATGGCAAAAATCAATGAATATTGTAAATGCACAAACAGTAATATCTCCACATTGCACGGTGCAATTCTGAAATTTTTAGCTTTTTCCTGTTAATCCTAGCATGATAAAGAAGATTCAAAGAGAGTGAGATGCCAGCTCCTTTCATTCAGTCAGTAGCTTCAAACATTTCTGGACGTTTTTCAATGGCAAAAATCAATGAATATTGTAAATGCACAAACAGTAATATCTCCACATTGCACGGTGCAATTCTGAAATTTTTAGCTTTTTCCTGTTAATCCTAGCATGATAAAGAAGATTCAAAGAGAGTGAGATGCCAGCTCCTTTCATTCAGTCAGTAGCTTCAAACATTTCTGGTATATGAAAAACATGTTTTTCAATGGCAAAAATCAATGAATATTGTAAATGCACAAACAGTAATATCTCCACATTGCACGGTGCAATTCTGAAATTTTTAGCTTTTTCCTGTTAATCCTAGCATGATAAAGAAGATTCAAAGAGAGTGAGATGCCAGCTCCTTTCATTCAGTCAGTAGCTTCAAACATTTCTGGACGTTTTTCAATGGCAAAAATCAATGAATATTGTAAATGCACAAACAGTAATATCTCCACATTGCACGGTGCAATTCTGAAATTTTTAGCTTTTTCCTGTTAATCCTAGCATGATAAAGAAGATTCAAAGAGAGTGAGATGCCAGCTCCTTTCATTCAGTCAGTAGCTTCAAACATTTCTGGACGTTTTTCAATGGCAAAAATCAATGAATATTGTAAATGCACAAACAGTAATATCTCCACATTGCACGGTGCAATTCTGAAATTTTTAGCTTTTTCCTGTTAATCCTAGCATGATAAAGAAGATTCAAAGAGAGTGAGATGCCAGCTCCTTTCATTCAGTCAGTAGCTTCAAACATTTCTGGACGTTTTTCAATGGCAAAAATCAATGAATATTGTAAATGCACAAACAGTAATATCTCCACATTGCACGGTGCAATTCTGAAATTTTTAGCTTTTTCCTGCTAATCCTAGCATGATAAAGAAGATTCAAAGAGAGTGAGATGCCAGCTCCTTTCATTCAGTCAGTAGCTTCAAACATTTCTGGTATATGAAAAACATGTTTTTCAATGGCAAATATCAATGAATATTGTAAATGCACAAACAGTAATATCTCCACATTGCACGGTGCAATTCTGAAATTTTTAGCTTTTTCCTGTTAATCCTAGCATGATAAAGAAGATTCAAAGAGAGTGAGATGCCAGCTCCTTTCATTCAGTCAGTAGCTTCAAACATTTCTGGACGTTTTTCAATGGCAAAAATCAATGAATATTGTAAATGCACAAACAGTAATATCTCCACATTGCACGGTGCAATTCTGAAATTTTTAGCTTTTTCCTGCTAATCCTAGCATGATAAAGAAGATTCAAAGAGAGTGAGATGCCAGCTCCTTTCATTCAGTCAGTAGCTTCAAACATTTCTGGACGTTTTTCAATGGCAAAAATCAATGAATATTGTAAATGCACAAACAGTAATATCTCCACATTGCACGGTGCAATTCTGAAATTTTTAGCTTTTTCCTGTTAATCCTAGCATGATAAAGAAGATTCAAAGAGAGTGAGATGCCAGCTCCTTTCATTCAGTCAGTAGCTTCAAACATTTCTGGACGTTTTTCAATGGCAAAAATCAATGAATATTGTAAATGCACAAACAGTAATATCTCCACATTGCACGGTGCAATTCTGAAATTTTTAGCTTTTTCCTGTTAATCCTAGCATGATAAAGAAGATTCAAAGAGAGTGAGATGCCAGCTCCTTTCATTCAGTCAGTAGCTTCAAACATTTCTGGACGTTTTTCAATGGCAAAAATCAATGAATATTGTAAATGCACAAACAGTAATATCTCCACATTGCACGGTGCAATTCTGAAATTTTTTGCTTTTTCCTGTTAATCCTAGCATGATAAAGAAGATTCAAAGAGAGTGAGATGCCAGCTCCTTTCATTCAGTCAGTAGCTTCAAACATTTCTGGTATATGAAAAACATGTTTTTCAATGGCAAAAATCAATGAATATTGTAAATGCACAAACAGTAATATCTCCACATTGCACGGTGCAATTCTGAAATTTTTAGCTTTTTCCTGTTAATCCTAGCATGATAAAGAAGATTCAAAGAGAGTGAGATGCCAGCTCCTTTCATTCAGTCAGTAGCTTCAAACATTTCTGGTATATGAAAAACATGTTTTTCAATGGCAAAAATCAATGAATATTGTAAATGCACAAACAGTAATATCTCCACATTGCACGGTGCAATTCTGAAATTTTTAGCTTTTTCCTGTTAATCCTAGCATGATAAAGAAGATTCAAAGAGAGTGAGATGCCAGCTCCTTTCATTCAGTCAGTAGCTTCAAACATTTCTGGTATATGAAAAACATGTTTTTCAATGGCAAAAATCAATGAATATTGTAAATGCACAAACAGTAATATCTCCACATTGCACGGTGCAATTCTGAAATTTTTAGCTTTTTCCTGTTAATCCTAGCATGATAAAGAAGATTCAAAGAGAGTGAGATGCCAGCTCCTTTCATTCAGTCAGTAGCTTCAAACATTTCTGGACGTTTTTCAATGGCAAAAATCAATGAATATTGTAAATGCACAAACAGTAATATCTCCACATTGCACGGTGCAATTCTGAAATTTTTTGCTTTTTCCTGTTAATCCTAGCATGATAAAGAAGATTCAAAGAGAGTGAGATGCCAGCTCCTTTCATTCAGTCAGTAGCTTCAAACATTTCTGGTATATGAAAAACATGTTTTTCAATGGCAAAAATCAATGAATATTGTAAATGCACAAACAGTAATATCTCCACATTGCACGGTGCAATTCTGAAATTTTTAGCTTTTTCCTGTTAATCCTAGCATGATAAAGAAGATTCAAAGAGAGTGAGATGCCAGCTCCTTTCATTCAGTCAGTAGCTTCAAACATTTCTGGACGTTTTTCAATGGCAAAAATCAATGAATATTGTAAATGCACAAACAGTAATATCTCCACATTGCACGGTGCAATTCTGAAATTTTTAGCTTTTTCCTGTTAATCCTAGCATGATAAAGAAGATTCAAAGAGAGTGAGATGCCAGCTCCTTTCATTCAGTCAGTAGCTTCAAACATTTCTGGTATATGAAAAACATGTTTTTCAATGGCAAAAATCAATGAATATTGTAAATGCACAAACAGTAATATCTCCACATTGCACGGTGCAATTCTGAAATTTTTAGCTTTTTCCTGTTAATCCTAGCATGATAAAGAAGATTCAAAGAGAGTGAGATGCCAGCTCCTTTCATTCAGTCAGTAGCTTCAAACATTTCTGGTATATGAAAAACATGTTTTTCAATGGCAAAAATCAATGAATATTGTAAATGCAAAAACAGTAATATCTCCACATTGCACGGTGCAATTCTGAAATTTTTAGCTTTTTCCTGTTAATCCTAGCATGATAAAGAAGATTCAAAGAGAGTGAGATGCCAGCTCCTTTCATTCAGTCAGTAGCTTCAAACATTTCTGGTATATGAAAAACATGTTTTTCAATGGCAAAAATCAATGAATATTGTAAATGCACAAACAGTAATATCTCCACATTGCACGGTGCAATTCTGAAATTTTTAGCTTTTTCCTGTTAATCCTAGCATGATAAAGAAGATTCAAAGAGAGTGAGATGCCAGCTCCTTTCATTCAGTCAGTAGCTTCAAACATTTCTGGACGTTTTTCAATGGCAAAAATCAATGAATATTGTAAATGCACAAACAGTAATATCTCCACATTGCACGGTGCAATTCTGAAATTTTTAGCTTTTTAATGTTAATCCTAGCATGATAAAGAAGATTCAAAGAGAGTGAGATGCCAGCTCCTTTCATTCAGTCAGTAGCTTCAAACATTTCTGGTATATGAAAAACATGTTTTTCAATGGCAAAAATCAATGAATATTGTAAATGCACAAACAGTAATATCTCCACATTGCACGGTGCAATTCTGAAATTTTTAGCTTTTTCCTGTTAATCCTAGCATGATAAAGAAGATTCAAAGAGAGTGAGATGCCAGCTCCTTTCATTCAGTCAGTAGCTTCAAACATTTCTGGACGTTTTTCAATGGCAAAAATCAATGAATATTGTAAATGCACAAACAGTAATATCTCCACATTGCACGGTGCAATTCTGAAATTTTTAGCTTTTTCCTGCTAATCCTAGCATGATAAAGAAGATTCAAAGAGAGTGAGATGCCAGCTCCTTTCATTCAGTCAGTAGCTTCAAACATTTCTGGTATATGAAAAACATGTTTTTCAATGGCAAAAATCAATGAATATTGTAAATGCACAAACAGTAATATCTCCACATTGCACGGTGCAATTCTGAAATTTTTAGCTTTTTCCTGTTAATCCTAGCATGATAAAGAAGATTCAAAGAGAGTGAGATGCCAGCTCCTTTCATTCAGTCAGTAGCTTCAAACATTTCTGGTATATGAAAAACATGTTTTTCAATGGCAAAAATCAATGAATATTGTAAATGCACAAACAGTAATATCTCCACATTGCACGGTGCAATTCTGAAATTTTTAGCTTTTTCCTGTTAATCCTAGCATGATAAAGAAGATTCAAAGAGAGTGAGATGCCAGCTCCTTTCATTCAGTCAGTAGCTTCAAACATTTCTGGACGTTTTTCAATGGCAAAAATCAATGAATATTGTAAATGCACAAACAGTAATATCTCCACATTGCACGGTGCAATTCTGAAATTTTTAGCTTTTTCCTGCTAATCCTAGCATGATAAAGAAGATTCAAAGAGAGTGAGATGCCAGCTCCTTTCATTCAGTCAGTAGCTTCAAACATTTCTGGACGTTTTTCAATGGCAAAAATCAATGAATATTGTAAATGCACAAACAGTAATATCTCCACATTGCACGGTGCAATTCTGAAATTTTTAGCTTTTTCCTGTTAATCCTAGCATGATAAAGAAGATTCAAAGAGAGTGAGATGCCAGCTCCTTTCATTCAGTCAGTAGCTTCAAACATTTCTGGACGTTTTTCAATGGCAAAAATCAATGAATATTGTAAATGCACAAACAGTAATATCTCCACATTGCACGGTGCAATTCTGAAATTTTTAGCTTTTTCCTGTTAATCCTAGCATGATAAAGAAGATTCAAAGAGAGTGAGATGCCAGCTCCTTTCATTCAGTCAGTAGCTTCAAACATTTCTGGACGTTTTTCAATGGCAAAAATCAATGAATATTGTAAATGCACAAACAGTAATATCTCCACATTGCACGGTGCAATTCTGAAATTTTTTGCTTTTTCCTGTTAATCCTAGCATGATAAAGAAGATTCAAAGAGAGTGAGATGCCAGCTCCTTTCATTCAGTCAGTAGCTTCAAACATTTCTGGTATATGAAAAACATGTTTTTCAATGGCAAAAATCAATGAATATTGTAAATGCACAAACAGTAATATCTCCACATTGCACGGTGCAATTCTGAAATTTTTAGCTTTTTCCTGTTAATCCTAGCATGATAAAGAAGATTCAAAGAGAGTGAGATGCCAGCTCCTTTCATTCAGTCAGTAGCTTCAAACATTTCTGGTATATGAAAAACATGTTTTTCAATGGCAAAAATCAATGAATATTGTAAATGCACAAACAGTAATATCTCCACATTGCACGGTGCAATTCTGAAATTTTTAGCTTTTTCCTGTTAATCCTAGCATGATAAAGAAGATTCAAAGAGAGTGAGATGCCAGCTCCTTTCATTCAGTCAGTAGCTTCAAACATTTCTGGTATATGAAAAACATGTTTTTCAATGGCAAAAATCAATGAATATTGTAAATGCACAAACAGTAATATCTCCACATTGCACGGTGCAATTCTGAAATTTTTAGCTTTTTCCTGTTAATCCTAGCATGATAAAGAAGATTCAAAGAGAGTGAGATGCCAGCTCCTTTCATTCAGTCAGTAGCTTCAAACATTTCTGGTATATGAAAAACATGTTTTTCAATGGCAAAAATCAATGAATATTGTAAATGCACAAACAGTAATATCTCCACATTGCACGGTGCAATTCTGAAATTTTTAGCTTTTTCCTGTTAATCCTAGCATGATAAAGAAGATTCAAAGAGAGTGAGATGCCAGCTCCTTTCATTCAGTCAGTAGCTTCAAACATTTCTGGACGTTTTTCAATGGCAAAAATCAATGAATATTGTAAATGCACAAACAGTAATATCTCCACATTGCACGGTGCAATTCTGAAATTTTTTGCTTTTTCCTGTTAATCCTAGCATGATAAAGAAGATTCAAAGAGAGTGAGATGCCAGCTCCTTTCATTCAGTCAGTAGCTTCAAACATTTCTGGTATATGAAAAACATGTTTTTCAATGGCAAAAATCAATGAATATTGTAAATGCACAAACAGTAATATCTCCACATTGCACGGTGCAATTCTGAAATTTTTAGCTTTTTCCTGTTAATCCTAGCATGATAAAGAAGATTCAAAGAGAGTGAGATGCCAGCTCCTTTCATTCAGTCAGTAGCTTCAAACATTTCTGGACGTTTTTCAATGGCAAAAATCAATGAATATTGTAAATGCACAAACAGTAATATCTCCACATTGCACGGTGCAATTCTGAAATTTTTAGCTTTTTCCTGTTAATCCTAGCATGATAAAGAAGATTCAAAGAGAGTGAGATGCCAGCTCCTTTCATTCAGTCAGTAGCTTCAAACATTTCTGGTATATGAAAAACATGTTTTTCAATGGCAAAAATCAATGAATATTGTAAATGCACAAACAGTAATATCTCCACATTGCACGGTGCAATTCTGAAATTTTTAGCTTTTTCCTGTTAATCCTAGCATGATAAAGAAGATTCAAAGAGAGTGAGATGCCAGCTCCTTTCATTCAGTCAGTAGCTTCAAACATTTCTGGTATATGAAAAACATGTTTTTCAATGGCAAAAATCAATGAATATTGGGGAGGAGTCCTGAGGAGATAATTTGCATATTCCCACTGCATTTTGGGGTAAGTGAAGAGTCTCCGCGAGCTCAAAGAACACTGGATTTTGGCTGTTGGAGCTGAAAAGAGGACATCGGTAAACCAGGGGAGGAGTCCTGAGGAGATAATTTGCATATTCCCACTGCATTTTGGGGTAAGTGAAGAGTCTCCGCGAGCTCAAAGAACACTGGATTTTGGCTGTTGGAGCTGAAAAGAGGACATCGGTAAACCAGGGGAGGAGTCCTGAGGAGATAATTTGCATATTCCCACTGCATTTTGGGGTAAGTGAAGAGTCTCCGCGAGCTCAAAGAACACTGGATTTTGGCTGTTGGAGCTGAAAAGAGGACATCGGTAAACCAGGGGAGGAGTCCTGAGGAGATAATTTGCATATTCCCACTGCATTTTGGGGTAAGTGAAGAGTCTCCGCGAGCTCAAAGAACACTGGATTTTGGCTGTTGGAGCTGAAAAGAGGACATCGGTAAACCAGGGGAGGAGTCCTGAGGAGATAATTTGCATATTCCCACTGCATTTTGGGGTAAGTGAAGAGTCTCCGCGAGCTCAAAGAACACTGGATTTTGGCTGTTGGAGCTGAAAAGAGGACATCGGTAAACCAGGGGAGGAGTCCTGAGGAGATAATTTGCATATTCCCACTGCATTTTGGGGTAAGTGAAGAGTCTCCGCGAGCTCAAAGAACACTGGATTTTGGCTGTTGGAGCTGAAAAGAGGACATCGGTAAACCAGGGGAGGAGTCCTGAGGAGATAATTTGCATATTCCCACTGCATTTTGGGGTAAGTGAAGAGTCTCCGCGAGCTCAAAGAACACTGGATTTTGGCTGTTGGAGCTGAAAAGAGGACATCGGTAAACCGCGCGCCTACCGGTGCGCGCATTTTGAAGCTTTTTTTTTAAGCTTTTTTCACTGTTTTCAGAACATTAACAATAAGAACATGGAAGAGTCCAGGAGCCATTTGGTGAGCTGCATATCCTGCTACATGTTCACAGACTTGCCAGTGGAAAAGCCAGACTTCACATGCCAGAAATGCAAGCTTGTGTCCCTGTTGGAGGAAAAGTTGCGAAATCTAGAAGAGAGGTTAACTACCTTGAAAATCATTAAGGAAGGTGAAGAGTTCTTAGACAGAGCAGAATTATCTCTTCATGATTCAGAAAGAGAAGAAATTCGAACTGCACCTGACGAAACAGAGGAATGGAAGCATGTGACCCACAGAAGCAGGAGGATCGAGAGGCAGTCAGCACCCATACTGCTCAGGAACCAGTACCAGGCTCTCACACAGGAGAACCATGAAGAAATACAGCAAGATAAGACTTTGCCAGCAATGAATGACCTTGTAAGCCCTCAGAATCCTCCTGGATGGAGAAAGAAGAATGTTGTGAAGAAAAAACGGAGAGTGGTGGTCATGGGGGATTCCCTGTTAAGAGGAACAGAGGCCGCTATCTGCAGACCAGACATAACCTCAAGAGAAATGTGCTGTCTTCCAGGAGCAAAAATTAAAGATGTGTCTGACAGGATATCAAGACTCTTCAGACCTACAGATCACTACCCATTCCTGCTAATACATGTGGGGACAAATGACACCGCAAGAAAGGACCTGGCAACCATCTGCAGTGACTTTGAAGACTTAGGCAAGAAAGTGAAAGAATTGGGAGCGCAGGTGGTCTTCTCATCCATCCTCCCAGTGGATGGCCATGGAACAATGAGGTGGAATAAGATTCTACAGGTGAACAACTGGCTACGTCGATGGTGCCGTCAACAAGGATTTGGATTTCTGGATCACGGAATGAATTACCTATACGATGGACTACTTGCTAGAGATGGGGTGCACCTTACGAAGACTGGAAAACATGTATTTGGAAGTCGCCTTGCTACACTCATCAGAAGAGCTTTAAACTAGAACAATGTGGGAAGGGAAGCAAAAGGCCAGAAAAAGCCATACAGCTGACAAATACTATTGAGATCTCTGCTACTGGAAGTGGAAAAGAAGAACAAAGACAAAAAAATCTAAATAATAAAAATATGGGAGGAAGAGAAACCAATCACAAACTAAAATGTTTTTATACAAATGCACAAAGCATGGGCAACAAACAAGGAGAATTGGAACTACTAATGCAGGAAAAGGAATATGATGTCATTGGAATCACTGAAACTTGGTGGGACGATACACATGATTGGAATAAAAGGCTAAAAGGATACAACTTATTTGCAAGAAACAGACTTGATAAACGAGGAGGAGGTGTTGCATTGTATGTTAGAAAAGCGTATATCTGCACAGAGATTGAAGCTTCAGAGACTGGGAGTTCTGTGGAAACTGTTTGGGTAAGAATACAAGGAGAGAACAACGGAAAGGACACCATTGTAGGCATTTACTACAGGCCACCTGGGCAAGCTGAAGATATGGATGAACTCTTTATGTATCAAATGACCAAGTTCTCCAAAAAATATGACGTAGTGGTCATGGGAGATTTCAACTATCCAGACATTTGTTGGGAATCTCTCTCAAGTAAAACTAACAGGTCAAGCAAATTCTTATCCTCTCTTGCTGACAACTTTATCTTCCAAAAGGTAGGGGAGAAAACAAGGGGATCTGCTACTTTGGATCTAATCCTTATAAACAGGGAGGAAATGGTTGAGGAGGTAAAGGTGGCTGGGACCCTAGGAGGCAGCGATCATGCTATTATAGAATTTTGGATAACTAGAGGAGGAAGACATGTGAAGACTCAAACTTCAAGGTTAGATTTTAGAAAGGCAGATTTTAAGAGACTCAGAAAGAGAATAGGAGGGATCCAATGGCTGGATGTCCTTAAGGACAAAAATGTCCAGGAAGGATGGGAAATTTTTAAAAATGAGATTCTCAAAGCACAATCGTTAACAATCCCGAAAAGTAGGAAGAATGGGAAGCATTTAAGGAAACCAGGATGGATGAACACAGAACTTAAACACATGCTAAAAAGAAAGAAAGAAATGTTTATTAAATGGAAAGAGGGAGGCATATCTAAAGAAGATTATAATGCAGTCTGCAGATCCTGCAGGGCACGTATCAGATTAGCTAAAGCTGACAATGAATTAAGGCTTGCAAGAGATGTCAAAAGCAATAAAAAAGGATTTTGGGGGTATGTCAAAAGTAAAAGAAAAGTCAAAGATGCTATAGGATTTTTACAGGATGAAAATGGAGAAATGGTAAGAGAGGATGTTGAGAAGGCCGAACTTTTTAATTCCTATTTTGCATCTGTTTTCTCTCAGAAAGAAAATGTAACATCAACTGATCTTCACTGTCCTTTTAAAGGAATAGAGGAATCCAAGTTATCAGTAAACAGAAAGATTGTGAGGGAATATTTAGCTAACATAAATGAGTTCAAGTCTCCAGGTCCAGATGAATTACACCCCAGAGTACTGAAGGAGATTGTAGAAGAAATTTTAGAACCACTCTCCATAATCTTTGAAAATTCTTGGAGAACAGGAGAAGTCCCAGAAGACTGGAGAAGAGCAAATGTTGTTCCTATCTTCAAAAAGGGGAAGAAGGTGGACCCAGGGAACTATAGGCCGGTGAGTCTGACTTCTATACCAGGAAAGATCTTTGAACAAATTATTAAACAACATGTATGTAAGTACATGGATAAGAATGAAGTGATTAACCAGAGTCAGCATGGGTTTGTAACTAACAAGTCATGTCAGACTAACTTAATTTCCTTCTATGACAGAATCACTGACTGGGTGGATCAGGGAAATGCTGTAGATATAGTATATCTTGACTTCAGCAAAGCATTTGACAAAGTATCTCACATCATCCTTATTGAAAAAATGACCAAGTATGCAATGGACCAGGCAACTGTTAGGTGGATTCATAACTGGCTTAGTGATCGGACTCAAAGGGTGGTTGTAAATGGCTTCACATCCAGCTGGATGAATGTCTCAAGTGGGGTACCACAGGGCTCCGTCCTGGGACCTGTATTGTTCAACATCTTTATCAATGATTTAGATGAAGGAATTGAGGGTAAACTGATTAAATTTGCTGATGACACAAAGCTAGGAGGGATAGCTAATACTAGAGAAGAGAGAGAGAGGATTCAAAAAGACCTAAATAAACTGGAGCAGTGGGCAGCAACCAACAGAATGGTTTTTAACCGGGAAAAATGCAAAGTACTACATCTGGGCAATAAAAATGAAAAAAGCATATACAGAATGGGAGGAATAGAGCTAAGCAACAGTACATGTGAAAAAGACTTAGGTATACTAATAGATCATAGACTGAACATGAGTCAACAGTGTGATGCAGCAGCAAAAAAGGCAAATACAATTCTGGGATGTATTAACAGAAGCATACAGTCTAGATCACGTGAAGTCATTATCGGTCTTTACTCCTCTTTGGTCAGACCTCATCTGGAATACTGTGTACAGTTTTGGGCACCACATTTTAAAAAAGACATCGACAAACTGGAGCAAGTTCAGAGAAGAGCGACCAGAATGGTGACTGGTCTGCAAACCATGTCCTATGAGGAACGGTTGCAGGATTTGGGAATGTTTAGCTTGCAAAAAAGAAGACTGAGAGGAGACTTAATAGCTGTCTACAAATATGTCAAGGGCTGTCACATTGTAGAAGGATCATCTTTATTCTCATTTGCACAAGGAAAGACTAGAAGCAATGGGATGAAACTAAATGGGAGGAGACACAGATTAGATATTAGAAAAAACTTTTTGACAGTTAGGGTGATTAATGAGTGGAACAGGCTGCCACGAGAGGTGGTGAGTTCCCCTTCAATGGACGTCTTCAAACAGAGGCTGGACAGACATCTGTCTGAGATGATCTAGTGAATCCTGCTTTGAGCAGGGGGTTGGACCAGATGACCCAGGAGGTCCCTTCCAACTCTACCATTCTATGATTCTATGATTCTATGATTCTATGAAATGCACAAACAGTAATATCTCCACATTGCACGGTGCAATTCTGAAATTTTTAGCTTTTTCCTGTTAATCCTAGCATGATAAAGAAGATTCAAAGAGAGTGAGATGCCAGCTCCTTTCATTCAGTCAGTAGCTTCAAACATTTCTGGTATATGAAAAACATGTTTTTCAATGGCAAAAATCAATGAATATTGTAAATGCACAAACAGTAATATCTCCATATTGCACGGTGCAATTCTGAAATTTTTAGCTTTTTCCTGTTAATCCTAGCATGATAAAGAAGATTCAAAGAGAGTGAGATGCCAGCTCCTTTCATTCAGTCAGTAGCTTCAAACATTTCTGGACGTTTTTCAATGGCAAAAATCAATGAATATTGTAAATGCACAAACAGTAATATCTCCACATTGCACGGTGCAATTCTGAAATTTTTAGCTTTTTCCTGTTAATCCTAGCATGATAAAGATTCAAAGAGAGTGAGATGCCAGCTCCTTTCATTCAGTCAGTAGCTTCAAACATTTCTGGTATATGAAAAACATGTTTTTCAATGGCAAAAATCAATGAATATTGTAAATGCACAAACAGTAATAT
Source organism: Phyllobates terribilis (assembly GCF_046119375.1). NCBI lineage: Eukaryota > Metazoa > Chordata > Amphibia > Anura > Dendrobatidae > Phyllobates > Phyllobates terribilis. Next base: position 16,308 of record NW_027370126.1, read on the forward strand.
CTCCACATTGCACGGTGCAATTCTGAAATTTTTAGCTTTTTCCTGTTAATCCTAGCATGATAAAGAAGATTCAAAGAGAGTGAGATGCCAGCTCCTTTCATTCAGTCAGTAGCTTCAAACATTTCTGGACGTTTTTCAATGGCAAAAATCAATGAATATTGTAAATGCACAAACAGTAATATCTCCACATTGCACGGTGCAATTCTGAAATTTTTAGCTTTTTCCTGCTAATCCTAGCATGATAAAGAAGATTCAAAGAGAGTGAGATGCCAGCTCCTTTCATTCAGTCAGTAGCTTCAAACATTTCTGGTATATGAAAAACATGTTTTTCAATGGCAAAAATCAATGAATATTGTAAATGCACAAACAGTAATATCTCCACATTGCACGGTGCAATTCTGAAATTTTTAGCTTTTTCCTGTTAATCCTAGCATGATAAAAAAGATTCAAAGAGAGTGAGATGCCAGCTCCTTTCATTCAGTCAGTAGCTTCAAACATTTCTGGACGTTTTTCAATGGCAAAAATCAATGAATATTGTAAATGCACAAACAGTAATATCTCCACATTGCACGGTGCAATTCTGAAATTTTTAGCTTTTTCCTGTTAATCCTAGCATGATAAAGAAGATTCAAAGAGAGTGAGATGCCAGCTCCTTTCATTCAGTCAGTAGCTTCAAACATTTCTGGACGTTTTTCAATGGCAAAAATCAATGAATATTGTAAATGCACAAACAGTAATATCTCCACATTGCACGGTGCAATTCTGAAATTTTTAGCTTTTTCCTGCTAATCCTAGCATGATAAAGAAGATTCAAAGAGAGTGAGATGCCAGCTCCTTTCATTCAGTCAGTAGCTTCAAACATTTCTGGTATATGAAAAACATGTTTTTCAATGGCAAAAATCAATGAATATTGTAAATGCACAAACAGTAATATCTCCACATTGCACGGTGCAATTCTGAAATTTTTAGCTTTTTCCTGTTAATCCTAGCATGATAAAGAAGATTCAAAGAGAGTGAGATGCCAGCTCCTTTCATTCAGTCAGTAGCTTCAAACATTTCTGGACGTTTTTCAATGGCAAAAATCAATGAATATTGTAAATGCACAAACAGTAATATCTCCACATTGCACGGTGCAATTCTGAAATTTTTAGCTTTTTCCTGTTAATCCTAGCATGATAAAGAAGATTCAAAGAGAGTGAGATGCCAGCTCCTTTCATTCAGTCAGTAGCTTCAAACATTTCTGGTATATGAAAAACATGTTTTTCAATGGCAAAAATCAATGAATATTGTAAATGCACAAACAGTAATATCTCCACATTGCACGGTGCAATTCTGAAATTTTTAGCTTTTTCCTGTTAATCCTAGCATGATAAAGAAGATTCAAAGAGAGTGAGATGCCAGCTCCTTTCATTCAGTCAGTAGCTTCAAACATTTCTGGACGTTTTTCAATGGCAAAAATCAATGAATATTGTAAATGCACAAACAGTAATATCTCCACATTGCACGGTGCAATTCTGAAATTTTTAGCTTTTTCCTGTTAATCCTAGCATGATAAAGAAGATTCAAAGAGAGTGAGATGCCAGCTCCTTTCATTCAGTCAGTAGCTTCAAACATTTCTGGTATATGAAAAACATGTTTTTCAATGGCAAAAATCAATGAATATTGTAAATGCACAAACAGTAATATCTCCACATTGCACGGTGCAATTCTGAAATTTTTAGCTTTTTCCTGTTAATCCTAGCATGATAAAGAAGATTCAAAGAGAGTGAGATGCCAGCTCCTTTCATTCAGTCAGTAGCTTCAAACATTTCTGGACGTTTTTCAATGGCAAAAATCAATGAATATTGTAAATGCACAAACAGTAATATCTCCACATTGCACGGTGCAATTCTGAAATTTTTTGCTTTTTCCTGTTAATCCTAGCATGATAAAGAAGATTCAAAGAGAGTGAGATGCCAGCTCCTTTCATTCAGTCAGTAGCTTCAAACATTTCTGGTATATGAAAAACATGTTTTTCAATGGCAAAAATCAATGAATATTGTAAATGCACAAACAGTAATATCTCCACATTGCACGGTGCAATTCTGAAATTTTTAGCTTTTTCCTGTTAATCCTAGCATGATAAAGAAGATTCAAAGAGAGTGAGATGCCAGCTCCTTTCATTCAGTCAGTAGCTTCAAACATTTCTGGACGTTTTTCAATGGCAAAAATCAATGAATATTGTAAATGCACAAACAGTAATATCTCCACATTGCACGGTGCAATTCTGAAATTTTTAGCTTTTTCCTGTTAATCCTAGCATGATAAAGAAGATTCAAAGAGAGTGAGATGCCAGCTCCTTTCATTCAGTCAGTAGCTTCAAACATTTCTGGTATATGAAAAACATGTTTTTCTATGGCAAAAATCAATGAATATTGTAAATGCACAAACAGTAATATCTCCACATTGCACGGTGCAATTCTGAAATTTTTTGCTTTTTCCTGCTAATCCTAGCATGATAAAGAAGATTCAAAGAGAGTGAGATGCCAGCTCCTTTCATTCAGTCAGTAGCTTCAAACATTTCTGGTATATGAAAAACATGTTTTTCAATGGCAAAAATCAATGAATATTGTAAATGCACAAACAGTAATATCTCCACATTGCACGGTGCAATTCTGAAATTTTTAGCATTTTCCTGTTAATCCTAGCATGATAAAGAAGATTCAAAGAGAGTGAGATGCCAGCTCCTTTCATTCAGTCAGTAGCTTCAAACATTTCTGGATGTTTTTCAATGGCAAAAATCAATGAATATTGTAAATGCACAAACAGTAATATCTCCACATTGCACGGTGCAATTCTGAAATTTTTAGCTTTTTCCTGTTAATCCTAGCATGATAAAGAAGATTCAAAGAGAGTGAGATGCCAGCTCCTTTCATTCAGTCAGTAGCTTCAAACATTTCTGGTATATGAAAAACATGTTTTTCAATGGCAAAAATCAATGAATATTGTAAATGCACAAACAGTAATATCTCCACATTGCACGGTGCAATTCTGAAATTTTTTGCTTTTTCCTGTTAATCCTAGCATGATAAAGAAGATTCAAAGAGAGTGAGATGCCAGCTCCTTTCATTCAGTCAGTAGCTTCAAACATTTCTGGTATATGAAAAACATGTTTTTCAATGGCAAAAATCAATGAATATTGTAAATGCACAAACAGTAATATCTCCACATTGCACGGTGCAATTCTGAAATTTTTAGCTTTTTCCTGTTAATCCTAGCATGATAAAGAAGATTCAAAGAGAGTGAGATGCCAGCTCCTTTCATTCAGTCAGTAGCTTCAAACATTTCTGGTATATGAAAAACATGTTTTTCAATGGCAAAAATCAATGAATATTGTAAATGCACAAACAGTAATATCTCCACATTGCACGGTGCAATTCTGAAATTTTTAGCTTTTTCCTGTTAATCCTAGCATGATAAAGAAGATTCAAAGAGAGTGAGATGCCAGCTCCTTTCATTCAGTCAGTAGCTTCAAACATTTCTGGACGTTTTTCAATGGCAAAAATCAATGAATATTGTAAATGCACAAACAGTAATATCTCCACATTGCACGGTGCAATTCTGAAATTTTTAGCTTTTTCCTGTTAATCCTAGCATGATAAAGAAGATTCAAAGAGAGTGAGATGGGGGAGTGGCCTGAGCACAGGACGAGATGGCAGCTTGATCCTGAGCTCCCTGAAGGCTAAAACTACAAAGCGACGATAAAAGCAACTTAAGAAGATTTATTCGATCATTTCTTACATGGATTAACTCCCTAAAGCTTAAGGATCATCTGGATACTGAAAAGACTCTCCCTGACCCGTTATTCTGGGAGATATTTCGTTTGGAAGCAGTGAGGTGCGTCCTTGATTTCATGCCAGTCCTTGATTTCATGCCAGTCGTGGGTATTGTGACATAGACCTGCAGGCTTGCAGGTCTGTGTGTCTCTGCAAGGGGACCCTCCCTACTCCCTTCCTCTGGACCTAGGAACACTGTTTATCGGGTGCTATCGGACAATTTGCAAAGGATTCATATTTTGAGGAAGGTGGCAAGGAGCCCTTAAAGCCTGCTCTGCTGTTGTGGGAGGCCGGTGGCTGTGGGACGAGCCGATTATATACTTCAGCTTTTACAGCCTGTGCTGGGAAGTAACAAGGACCGAGTCCTAACTAGACCCACGGGACCCTGTAGCCCTGAAAACGGCCCCACTGTACTGAACCACCAGCCTGCAAGCTGTCCCTGCCTGCTATCCACCCCACTACCAGCTGTGACCGGGGGTAAGACTCCTACAGAGATACCACCGCCCGGCGCTGTACCACCCTGCTACTAGCTGCGACCAGTGACAGGACTCCGGAAGTTAAAAACACCGGCCGGCACTTTCTGTGGAGGATCGCGGACCCCGGGGACCTTCCAGATCTACAATCAAGTAAGAAGATTGTGAGACCGGAGCCCTGAGAAGTCCAGCACACGGACGCCAAGCTACGGGACCTTCCTGCTTCAGGACGCCGGCAGCAGCCCGAAGACCCGGCCCTGCTCACAGCTGACGCGGCTACACGGAGGAGAGGAACTGTAGATATCATCTAAAAAGGTCAGACAAGCCCTGGCTGATGCCAGGGCTATTATCGTGACTCTGTGAGGCTACTGTCTGGGGTCTGGTGGCGGCGGTGTCCCTTTTATTTTGTGGAGCGCTCCTCCCTCTCCCTCCTGCTGACGGGCGCTGCTTGTGTCTGCGGCCGGGATCCCTGCCTCTTGCTGCGGCTGTTCCCTGGGTTCGGGGGCTGTTCCGGTGGTGGCAGTTCCCCCTCCTTAGTTCCGGAGCCGCTCCGCTCCTGTCTCCCTTTTAATGACCGGCGCAGCCGGTGTATATAGCGTTCGGCCGCCCCTCATACCCCGGGGCTGATTTACAGGCGGCGGTGTCTCCCTCCTGCTTCTGGGGGGGCTGCTTTGTCCCTCCCCACTAGCAACTGACAGGTGCCACCGGTCCCCGCGCTCCGCTCCACCTATTCCCGTTGTGCCGCTCTGCTGACTGTGCCCCTCCGGTGTTGGGACCCTACAGACCCCTGTGACTGCCTCCCCCTCTTGTGCTGGTGTTGCTGCGCTCTGATCTTGCCCTTGGTCCTTCCCTGCAGCGGCACCGCTGCCCTCCTCTGCCTCATATCCATAATCAGCTGATAGATTCAATTCTCCCGCCCCCTGCTGCAGCGTCCTCTGTACTGCTGTCCATGGTGCTGATCAAATTCTCCTGCCCTCTGCTGCGGCGTAGCTCTGCACTGCTGTCCATGGTGCTGATTTGAGCTGCTGTCCATGGTGCTGATTTCAGTCAAACTCTCCTGCCCCTGCTATAGCGTCGCTCTGTTCTGCTGTCCAAGGTGCTGATTTTACATTAGTTAATTCTCCTGCCTCCTGCTGTAACATCGCTTTGCACTGCTGTCCATGGTGCTGATTTTATATCAGTACTGATACAGAGGTCCATTAAACATCAAACTTTGGACAAACATTTAATTGTGAGACTTGACTTTGAGGGGGGGTGGAGGATAGGAGGAATTGCTTCTGCCATATATATACTGTGATTTCGCTACCTGATATACATATAACAGTTGGTGCCCATGGAACTCTACAGATCTGCAAGTTTCCACAATAATTAGTTCTCTGTTAAGAACTTTATGTGCCTTTTATTTTTATCCCTCAGGTCAAGTTTACTATTTCTCTTGATATTTTTGATTGTGATTTACATTTAAAGGATTGCATTCTAGGGGGTACATAATTCTGCAGTCTTTAAGGGTATTGATTGCCTCTTATTGGAGTGATATTTGTTTAATGCTAATTTCTTCCAGTCATTGTTCCTAGTCATTTTGCTATTCTAAAGTCTTCTATCCACTCTCTAGGTTAAATATTCCCATTGTCTTTTTGGTGTTTTCCTTATATATACACTTAGGACTTATTTTTTTTTACAATGGCGGCTAACAAAAAAAATACCCAAAAGTCTTTGGAAGCTCCCCTTAAAACTAGTGTGGTAAGAGCGAAGTCCTCCCAACGTTCTTCATTTTCAAATCCCTCAGAGGATACTGTCAATACCATTAGTCCACTTAAGTCCAGATCACCTCATAGAAATCCTGACGACAGACAGAGTTTTAAAGTAAGCTCTCCCACCAAAGACTCTGCTAAAAGTCTATTTTCTCCAAAACCACAGAGAATTCATGACGCTAAACCTGCCCCTTCCACCGTAGTTAAAGAAAAAAAAGTGGAAGAGATGGACATTTCCATCTCATCAAAGAGAAGGGATCCAGGAGCTTGGAGCAACAAATATTCCTCACTGGCCACGAGTTCGGAGGAGGAATCCTCGGTCACGTCTCCCAATCCTAGTCCAGATAAGAGACGTGCCAAAAAGGACGTCTCCCCTCCGTCTTCAGACCCTACGCCTAGTGTCCCGGCCAAAATACCCATTTCTCAAGAGTTGGGAAATACCGACCTTGGTTCATATCTGGACAATCTTTTAAAGACGATTGACAGAAATATGAAACTGGGCTTTGAGAAACAGGTAGACACCATGAAATCTACTTTGGAAGCTTTTGGAGTTAAATTGGAGGAAAACACTAAAAGACTTGAAACGGTGGAGGATAAGGTAGAGTCTGTCTCTTCTGATAATTTGGAAATTAAATCCGAGCTCAAAAGACTTAGATTAAAAGTTGCGGATTTGGAGGATAGGAGTAGGAGAAATAATTTGAAGATTAGAGGCATATCTGAGGATGTTTCTCCCTCAGATATCTCGGCTTTTCTCAAAGACTTATTTCACAAGACAATTCCATCCCTTTCTGAGCAGGATCTTATCATTGATAGGGCCCATCGCTTATTTCGTCCGACCTCCATTTCCTCGGATCTTCCTAGGGATGTAATAGCTAGGTTGCATTTCTTCTCGACCAAAGAGAGAATCTTGAATTATATCAGGGAAAATAGAACTTTTCCAGAGCCTTTCTCGCACCTAAAAATCTTCTCCGATTTTTCCAAAGAAACCATGGATGCAAGAAGGTCATACAAATTGATCACAGATAGACTGAGGGATATGAATATCCCATATAGGTGGGGCTTTCCAGTAAAGTTGCTGATTTTCTTTAACCGGAAAACATTCACTCTTACAGATCCTGATGAAGGCCCCAAATTTTTTGATTTTATAAAAGACATTCCATACAAAGTTACAAAGGCACCCCACCGCTGAAATGATAAACACTACTCCCTCGGGAGCCCTCTTTAAAAATAATCTCATTTTATCACCTCACCTAACATGCTATAATAAATTTATCATTCTTCTTATATTTAGCCTTCATGGTTTGTCCACATTATTTTTCCCCCCAATCTGAGGGAGAACCTTTTCGGTGAAGGTTCCCTCAGGAGATTTTTTGATTCGTTTTTTTTTTCTTTTTCTTTGAATATTTGGTTATTGTTATTACTATCTTTGAATTATTACTAGAGATATTGTATTCCAGCTTTGATTGTCGGTTGATTTTTATTTTTTGGGAATTTGTTGGACCAACTGACCCCTCTCCTTTTGACTTACTTTAATTATTAATTTACCTATGCCTATCAAGATCATCACCTATAATGTAAGAGGCCTAAACAGTCCCAATAAGAGATTCTCCCTTTGGAAGGAATTGGGTCATCTTGGTGCTGATGTTGCGTGTCTTCAGGAGACAAGGTTTGCCGAGGGAAAACACCCTACTTTCACCCACAAACGCTACCCTCATATATTTGAATCCACTAGCGACCGGAAAAAAGCCGGTGTAGCTACAGTGATCAGAGATTCTGTCCCATTTGAGTTTTTAGATCAGCATAAAGATGTCAATGGAAGGTTCCATATATTGCTCTGTAAACTGAATAATCATGAGTGCACTGTTGTTAACCTATACGCCCCAAATAAAAAGCAAATACCCTTTTTGAATAAGGTTTTTAGAAAGGTTGAAGAGGTTAGGAGAGGCGAATTGATTTTTTTGGGAGACTTCAACATGGTCCCGGACGGGCATATGGACTCTTCCTCCCCCAGCCGTCATTTATACCCGACGCTAAATAATTGGCTTTTTAAAAATGAACTATTTGATACATTTAGATGTCTGCAAACTACCTCCAAAGAATTCTCCCATTTTTCGGATGCGCACCAAACGGCCTCTAGAATAGACTTAATAATAACTGACGTTTTTTCTTTACCCAAATTCTCTAACGTATCTATAGGCCTTAGGTCTCTATCAGATCATGCCCCTACGTCATGTGAAATTCATATTGGTCCTCTTATTAAAAATGGATTTCTTTGGAAATGTAGATCTTCACTTATTCATAACCCCAAAAACAAAAAAATTATTGAAAAAGCTATTTCTGATTATTTTAGGGAGAACGATACCCCAGATTTATCTAATCCCTTCTCCAGCTGGTGCGCTCACAAGGCCGTCCTTCGTGGTGTACTAATGCAGATATCCTCATCTGAAAAAAAAGAAAAAAGATCAAAAATTAATTCTCTTCAAAAACTGATTAGGGAAAAAGAATTAGAGCAAATTAATCTTCCTTCCCCTTCCCCAATAATTCAAAAAGAACTCTCAAATTTAAGGGTAGAGCTAAAATCAGAAATTTCTTCCTCCTATGATGCAATTATTCGGAAATCAAAATTTAATTACTATGCGGCTCTAAATAAACCTACCCGCTTTATGGCCCGCCTAGTCAAATGTAAAAGAGCAATTAATAGAATAGATAAAATAAAAAACAATAGTGGAATAACGTTTTGCCACCCTAAAGATATAGTGAACCAGTTTGCAAATTTTTACAAAAAACTCTACAACATCAAAACTGATCCTCTAATTTCCCATCCCCACCCAGATGCAATCAACAAATTTTTATCCTCCATTAATCTACCGAAATTGAGCCCTCTGGATCACGAGTCATTGAATAAGCCTTTTTCTAACCTTGAAATCATTAACACAATAAAGCAACTTAAAGATTTCAGGGCTCCGGGTCCAGATGGGTTCATTAATGAGTATTATAAAACTTTTTGTGACCTACTTTCTTCCCCTCTCACGAAAATTTTCAATCATGCTTCCTCAATAAGCTCCTTCCCCTCAGAAATGCTGGAAGCCACCATTACCCTAATACCCAAGTCTAAGGATGAGAGAGATAATGTTAAAAATTATAGGCCCATTTCGCTAATTAACACTGATATTAAGATATATTCGAAAATTCTGGCCAATCGTTTATCGACTATTCTCCCATCTCTCATCAACGATGATCAGATTGGCTTCGTTGGTGGGAGGCAAGCAACTGATGGCTCTAGAAGACTTCTGAATATTATTAAGGTGATAAATACGGCGAAACTCCCAACTTCATTGCTTGCTTTAGACGCTGAAAAAGCTTTCGACAGGTTAAATTGGCTATACCTTAAACTCACCCTTATTAAATTCGGTTTTGATAACAAATTTCTCTCTTCAATTATGGCCCTCTATTCTAACCCCCAAGCAAAAATTTATGTTAACAATTATCTCTCAAATCCAATCCCTATCACAAATGGTACTAGACAGGGTTGCCCACTTTCCCCCCTTCTCTTTGTCCTGGCTATGGAGCCTTTGGCACAGAGGATTAGAGAAAACACTGACATTAGGGGGATTTCTACCCCATCTCGAGAATTTAAAATTGGCCTCTTTGCAGATGATGTTATGCTTTCCTTGCTGGACCCAGTAAATTCGGTTGCGGAAGTTTCGAAGGTTCTAGAACTATTCTCTCAGATTTCTTATTTTAAGATCAATAATGAGAAGTCTAAACTTTTAAACATTAATCTGGACCGTCAGACGAGAGAAGTTTTACACTCGAGATTTTCCTTCGGTTTGGCTAAACGCAATCTGACTTATTTGGGGATCAGTATTGGTAAAACTATTAACTCAACAATTTCTGACAACCTGGTTCTGATTGAGGATATCGTCCGTGGAGATTTGATGGAATTTTTGAAAAGAGATTTGTCATGGTGGGGTAGAGTCCTCTCTATTAAGATGTTTGTTCTACCCAAAATCTTGTATTTTTTCCGCAACTTACCTTTAACTATTTCTCACATCTTTATTCAAAAAATTCAAAATCAGATTAATTCCTATGTCTGGGATAATAAACGTGCGAGGATATCTGCAGATATATTGTACAAGAATAAGTGCAACGGAGGTCTGAGCCACCCTAATATTTCCGCTTACTATTTGGCAAACCTCATCAAACAGAGCAGTAATTGGTTTAATTCTGACAGTCCCCCAGCTTGGATGACTCTGGAGACCTTCTTAAATAATGGTTCTTCTCCCCGTGAATTGTTACTTAGGCATCTCTTTAAACAGTGCACTCATGATTCTTCCCATCCTATTTTCCAGGCGATTATTGACGCCTGGAAAAAAATCGCCAAAAGAAAGAAAAAGAGTCCCCTAAGAGATTCTGATAGGGATAAGTTTTCTTTTGTCAAAAATTTTCCAATTGGTTTTGTTACTGATCTGTATAACTCTTCCATTCCAGATCAATGGGACAATAAAGGGTTAAGGAAAATTGGAGACTTCTATGAAGCTTCTGCCTTTATTCCTTTCCAAACTCTTAAAAAAAGATTCAACTTACCTTCCTCTGATTTCTTTTTATACTCTCATTTAAAGAGCATTATTCTGGAATTTATTTCTGGTAAACTTATTGTTTCTGAAACCTCGGTGAACCTGTTAAGCAACCCATCCCACAAAATTTTTTGGAGCCTGAGACACATATATAACAGCTTCAACAATGATCTTTCCTTCCAAAAACACCTCTACATGATACGCTGGGAAAAAGATCTAAAACTCAATTTCCAATCCGATCAATGGGAGAGTGCTGTTCTTTTTTCTCAGGCCTCTAATATATCTATGCCCTTACAAGAGGCTTACTTCAAAATTCTAACCAGATGGTATTACACTCCAATCAGGCTTCACCATATAAAGCCCAGCAACTCTCCCCTTTGTTGGAGGGAGTGCGGCCTTAGGGGAGATCTTTTACATCTCTTTTGGAGCTGCCCTAAAATCCGGAATCTATGGGCTCAGATCTCTTCTTTGGTAGATGACCTTTTAGGCAGACCTGTAGTATTGACCCCTCAAATGGCTTTACTATCCTTAGATCTTGAACCATATAAGTCGTTTGAAAGATCTTTGGTGATTCACTTATTTTCAGTGTGTAAGAACGCATTGGCTTCTTATTGGAGAAAGTCACATGTCCCCACTTTGGAGGACTTAGTTGATAAGATGAATCTCCATAGAATATTTGAACTAAGATTTGCCCTTATCAACAATAATTTACTTAAATTTTCTAGGAAGTGGGATATTTGGCTCACTAAATTCCCTCAACCCTCTCATAACGCTGGAACATCTTAATGTGTGTCGTGTTTAGCTCATTAATATGTTTAATTTTTGCTAATGATAGTAATGTGTGTTTAAAGTGTTCAAATTTCTGCATTATCGTATATACTATTTGACGAACAAATTTCTCCCATCTTTCCTGATTATCCATTCCTGTTTGTTCCCTTTCCCTTTCCCTTCCCTCAGAATTTTCCCTTATTATGAATATTCTTTTGTCACTACTTTTATGCTACGTGTGTTATTCCCCTGTTAAATTGTTTATTAAAAATAAAAAAATATGGTAAAACAAAGAGAGTGAGATGCCAGCTCCTTTCATTCAGTCAGTAGCTTCAAACATTTCTGGTATATGAAAAACATGTTTTTCAATGGCAAAAATCAATGAATATTGTAAATGCACAAACAGTAATATCTCCACATTGCACGGTGCAATTCTGAAATTTTTAGCTTTTTCCTGTTAATCCTAGCATGATAAAGAAGATTCAAAGAGAGTGAGATGCCAGCTCCTTTCATTCAGTCAGTAGCTTCAAACATTTCTGGTATATGAAAAACATGTTTTTCAATGGCAAAAATCAATGAATATTGTAAATGCACAAACAGTAATATCTCCACATTGCACGGTGCAATTCTGAAATTTTTAGCTTTTTCCTGTTAATCCTAGCATGATAAAGAAGATTCAAAGAGAGTGAGATGCCAGCTCCTTTCATTCAGTCAGTAGCTTCAAACATTTCTGGTATATGAAAAACATGTTTTTCAATGGCAAAAATCAATGAATATTGTAAATGCACAAACAGTAATATCTCCACATTGCACGGTGCAATTCTGAAATTTTTAGCTTTTTCCTGTTAATCCTAGCATGATAAAGAAGATTCAAAGAGAGTGAGATGCCAGCTCCTTTCATTCAGTCAGTAGCTTCAAACATTTCTGGACGTTTTTCAATGGCAAAAATCAATGAATATTGTAAATGCACAAACAGTAATATCTCCACATTGCACTGTGCAATTCTGAAATTTTTAGCTTTTTCCTGTTAATCCTAGCATGATAAAGAAGATTCAAAGAGAGTGAGATGCCAGCTCCTTTCATTCAGTCAGTAGCTTCAAACATTTCTGGACGTTTTTCAATGGCAAAAATCAATGAATATTGTAAATGCACAAACAGTAATATCTCCACATTGCACGGTGCAATTCTGAAATTTTTAGCTTTTTCCTGTTAATCCTAGCATGATAAAGAAGATTCAAAGAGAGTGAGATGCCAGCTCCTTTCATTCAGTCAGTAGCTTCAAACATTTCTGGACGTTTTTCAATGGCAAAAATCAATGAATATTGTAAATGCACAAACAGTAATATCTCCACATTGCACGGTGCAATTCTGAAATTTTTAGCTTTTTCCTGTTAATCCTAGCATGATAAAGAAGATTCAAAGAGAGTGAGATGCCAGCTCCTTTCATTCAGTCAGTAGCTTCAAACATTTCTGGTATATGAAAAACATGTTTTTCAATGGCAAAAATCAATGAATATTGTAAATGCACAAACAGTAATATCTCCACATTGCACGGTGCAATTCTGAAATTTTTAGCTTTTTCCTGTTAATCCTAGCATGATAAAGAAGATTCAAAGAGAGTGAGATGCCAGCTCCTTTCATTCAGTCAGTAGCTTCAAACATTTCTGGACGTTTTTCAATGGCAAAAATCAATGAATATTGTAAATGCACAAACAGTAATATCTCCACATTGCACGGTGCAATTCTGAAATTTTTAGCTTTTTCCTGTTAATCCTAGCATGATAAAGAAGATTCAAAGAGAGTGAGATGCCAGCTCCTTTCATTCAGTCAGTAGCTTCAAACATTTCTGGACATTTTTCAATGGCAAAAATCAATGAATATTGTAAATGCACAAACAGTAATATCTCCACATTGCACGGTGCAATTCTGAAATTTTTAGCTTTTTCCTGTTAATCCTAGCATGATAAAGAAGATTCAAAGAGAGTGAGATGCCAGCTCCTTTCATTCAGTCAGTAGCTTCAAACATTTCTGGACGTTTTTCAATGGCAAAAATCAATGAATATTGTAAATGCACAAACAGTAATATCTCCACATTGCACGGTGCAATTCTGAAATTTTTAGCTTTTTCCTGTTAATCCTAGCATGATAAAGAAGATTCAAAGAGAGTGAGATGCCAGCTCCTTTCATTCAGTCAGTAGCTTCAAACATTTCTGGACGTTTTTCAATGGCAAAAATCAATGAATATTGTAAATGCACAAACAGTAATATCTCCACATTGCACGGTGCAATTCTGAAATTTTTAGCTTTTTCCTGCTAATCCTAGCATGATAAAGAAGATTCAAAGAGAGTGAGATGCCAGCTCCTTTCATTCAGTCAGTAGCTTCAAACATTTCTGGACGTTTTTCAATGGCAAAAATCAATGAATATTGTAAATGCACAAACAGTAATATCTCCACATTGCACGGTGCAATTCTGAAATTTTTAGCTTTTTCCTGTTAATCCTAGCATGATAAAGAAGATTCAAAGAGAGTGAGATGCCAGCTCCTTTCATTCAGTCAGTAGCTTCAAACATTTCTGGTATATGAAAAACATGTTTTTCAATGGCAAAAATCAATGAATATTGTAAATGCACAAACAGTAATATCTCCACATTGCACGGTGCAATTCTGAAATTTTTAGCTTTTTCCTGTTAATCCTAGCATGATAAAGAAGATTCAAAGAGAGTGAGATGCCAGCTCCTTTCATTCAGTCAGTAGCTTCAAACATTTCTGGACGTTTTTCAATGGCAAAAATCAATGAATATTGTAAATGCACAAACAGTAATATCTCCACATTGCACGGTGCAATTCTGAAATTTTTTGCTTTTTCCTGTTAATCCTAGCATGATAAAGAAGATTCAAAGAGAGTGAGATGCCAGCTCCTTTCATTCAGTCAGTAGCTTCAAACATTTCTGGTATATGAAAAACATGTTTTTCAATGGCAAAAATCAATGAATATTGTAAATGCACAAACAGTAATATCTCCACATTGCACGGTGCAATTCTGAAATTTTTAGCTTTTTCCTGTTAATCCTAGCATGATAAAGAAGATTCAAAGAGAGTGAGATGCCAGCTCCTTTCATTCAGTCAGTAGCTTCAAACATTTCTGGACGTTTTTCAATGGCAAAAATCAATGAATATTGTAAATGCACAAACAGTAATATCTCCACATTGCACGGTGCAATTCTGAAATTTTTAGCTTTTTCCTGTTAATCCTAGCATGATAAAGAAGATTCAAAGAGAGTGAGATGCCAGCTCCTTTCATTCAGTCAGTAGCTTCAAACATTTCTGGTATATGAAAAACATGTTTTTCAATGGCAAAAATCAATGAATATTGTAAATGCACAAACAGTAATATCTCCACATTGCACGGTGCAATTCTGAAATTTTTAGCTTTTTCCTGTTAATCCTAGCATGATAAAGAAGATTCAAAGAGAGTGAGATGCCAGCTCCTTTCATTCAGTCAGTAGCTTCAAACATTTCTGGACGTTTTTCAATGGCAAAAATCAATGAATATTGTAAATGCACAAACAGTAATATCTCCACATTGCACGGTGCAATTCTGAAATTTTTAGCTTTTTCCTGTTAATCCTAGCATGATAAAGAAGATTCAAAGAGAGTGAGATGCCAGCTCCTTTCATTCAGTCAGTAGCTTCAAACATTTCTGGTATATAAAAAACATGTTTTTCAATGGCAAAAATCAATGAATATTGTAAATGCACAAACAGTAATATCTCCACATTGCACGGTGCAATTCTGAAATTTTTAGCTTTTTCCTGTTAATCCTAGCATGATAAAGAAGATTCAAAGAGAGTGAGATGCCAGCTCCTTTCATTCAGTCAGTAGCTTCAAACATTTCTGGACATTTTTCAATGGCAAAAATCAATGAATATTGTAAATGCACAAACAGTAATATCTCCACATTGCACGGTGCAATTCTGAAATTTTTAGCTTTTTCCTGTTAATCCTAGCATGATAAAGAAGATTCAAAGAGAGTGAGATGCCAGCTCCTTTCATTCAGTCAGTAGCTTCAAACATTTCTGGATGTTTTTCAATGGCAAAAATCAATGAATATTGTAAATGCACAAACAGTAATATCTCCACATTGCACGGTGCAATTCTGAAATTTTTAGCTTTTTCCTGTTAATCCTAGCATGATAAAGAAGATTCAAAGAGAGTGAGATGCCAGCTCCTTTCATTCAGTCAGTAGCTTCAAACATTTCTGGACGTTTTTCAATGGCAAAAATCAATGAATATTGTAAATGCACAAACAGTAATATCTCCACATTGCACGGTGCAATTCTGAAATTTTTAGCTTTTTCCTGCTAATCCTAGCATGATAAAGAAGATTCAAAGAGAGTGAGATGCCAGCTCCTTTCATTCAGTCAGTAGCTTCAAACATTTCTGGACGTTTTTCAATGGCAAAAATCAATGAATATTGTAAATGCACAAACAGTAATATCTCCACATTGCACGGTGCAATTCTGAAATTTTTAGCTTTTTCCTGTTAATCCTAGCATGATAAAGAAGATTCAAAGAGAGTGAGATGCCAGCTCCTTTCATTCAGTCAGTAGCTTCAAACATTTCTGGTATATGAAAAACATGTTTTTCAATGGCAAAAATCAATGAATATTGTAAATGCACAAACAGTAATATCTCCACATTGCACGGTGCAATTCTGAAATTTTTAGCTTTTTCCTGTTAATCCTAGCATGATAAAGAAGATTCAAAGAGAGTGAGATGCCAGCTCCTTTCATTCAGTCAGTAGCTTCAAACATTTCTGGACGTTTTTCAATGGCAAAAATCAATGAATATTGTAAATGCACAAACAGTAATATCTCCACATTGCACGGTGCAATTCTGAAATTTTTTGCTTTTTCCTGTTAATCCTAGCATGATAAAGAAGATTCAAAGAGAGTGAGATGCCAGCTCCTTTCATTCAGTCAGTAGCTTCAAACATTTCTGGTATATGAAAAACATGTTTTTCAATGGCAAAAATCAATGAATATTGTAAATGCACAAACAGTAATATCTCCACATTGCACGGTGCAATTCTGAAATTTTTAGCTTTTTCCTGTTAATCCTAGCATGATAAAGAAGATTCAAAGAGAGTGAGATGCCAGCTCCTTTCATTCAGTCAGTAGCTTCAAACATTTCTGGACGTTTTTCAATGGCAAAAATCAATGAATATTGTAAATGCACAAACAGTAATATCTCCACATTGCACGGTGCAATTCTGAAATTTTTAGCTTTTTCCTGTTAATCCTAGCATGATAAAGAAGATTCAAAGAGAGTGAGATGCCAGCTCCTTTCATTCAGTCAGTAGCTTCAAACATTTCTGGTATATGAAAAACATGTTTTTCAATGGCAAAAATCAATGAATATTGTAAATGCACAAACAGTAATATCTCCACATTGCACGGTGCAATTCTGAAATTTTTAGCTTTTTCCTGTTAATCCTAGCATGATAAAGAAGATTCAAAGAGAGTGAGATGCCAGCTCCTTTCATTCAGTCAGTAGCTTCAAACATTTCTGGACGTTTTTCAATGGCAAAAATCAATGAATATTGTAAATGCACAAACAGTAATATCTCCACATTGCACGGTGCAATTCTGAAATTTTTAGCTTTTTCCTGTTAATCCTAGCATGATAAAGAAGATTCAAAGAGAGTGAGATGCCAGCTCCTTTCATTCAGTCAGTAGCTTCAAACATTTCTGGTATATAAAAAACATGTTTTTCAATGGCAAAAATCAATGAATATTGTAAATGCACAAACAGTAATATCTCCACATTGCACGGTGCAATTCTGAAATTTTTAGCTTTTTCCTGCTAATCCTAGCATGATAAAGAAGATTCAAAGAGAGTGAGATGCCAGCTCCTTTCATTCAGTCAGTAGCTTCAAACATTTCTGGTATATGAAAAACATGTTTTTCAATGGCAAAAATCAATGAATATTGTAAATGCACAAACAGTAATATCTCCACATTGCACGGTGCAATTCTGAAATTTTTAGCTTTTTCCTGTTAATCCTAGCATGATAAAGAAGATTCAAAGAGAGTGAGATGCCAGCTCCTTTCATTCAGTCAGTAGCTTCAAACATTTCTGGATGTTTTTCAATGGCAAAAATCAATGAATATTGTAAATGCACAAACAGTAATATCTCCACATTGCACGGTGCAATTCTGAAATTTTTAGCTTTTTCCTGTTAATCCTAGCATGATAAAGAAGATTCAAAGAGAGTGAGATGCCAGCTCCTTTCATTCAGTCAGTAGCTTCAAACATTTCTGGACGTTTTTCAATGGCAAAAATCAATGAATATTGTAAATGCACAAACAGTAATATCTCCACATTGCACGGTGCAATTCTGAAATTTTTAGCTTTTTCCTGTTAATCCTAGCATGATAAAGAAGATTCAAAGAGAGTGAGATGCCAGCTCCTTTCATTCAGTCAGTAGCTTCAAACATTTCTGGTATATGAAAAACATGTTTTTCAATGGCAAAAATCAATGAATATTGTAAATGCACAAACAGTAATATCTCCACATTGCACGGTGCAATTCTGAAATTTTTAGCTTTTTCCTGTTAATCCTAGCATGATAAAGAAGATTCAAAGAGAGTGAGATGCCAGCTCCTTTCATTCAGTCAGTAGCTTCAAACATTTCTGGACGTTTTTCAATGGCAAAAATCAATGAATATTGTAAATGCACAAACAGTAATATCTCCACATTGCACGGTGCAATTCTGAAATTTTTTGCTTTTTCCTGCTAATCCTAGCATGATAAAGAAGATTCAAAGAGAGTGAGATGCCAGCTCCTTTCATTCAGTCAGTAGCTTCAAACATTTCTGGACGTTTTTCAATGGCAAAAATCAATGAATATTGTAAATGCACAAACAGTAATATCTCCACATTGCACGGTGCAATTCTGAAATTTTTAGCTTTTTCCTGTTAATCCTAGCATGATAAAGAAGATTCAAAGAGAGTGAGATGCCAGCTCCTTTCATTCAGTCAGTAGCTTCAAACATTTCTGGACGTTTTTCAATGGCAAAAATCAATGAATATTGTAAATGCACAAACAGTAATATCTCCACATTGCACGGTGCAATTCTGAAATTTTTGCTTTTTCCTGCTATCCTAGCATGATAAAGAAGATTCAAAGAGAGTGAGATGCCAGCTCCTTTCATTCAGTCAGTAGCTTCAAACATTTCTGGTATATGAAAAACATGTTTTTCAATGGCAAAAATCAATGAATATTGTAAATGCACAAACAGTAATATCTCCACATTGCACGGTGCAATTCTGAAATTTTTAGCTTTTTCCTGTTAATCCTAGCATGATAAAGAAGATTCAAAGAGAGTGAGATGCCAGCTCCTTTCATTCAGTCAGTAGCTTCAAACATTTCTGGTATATGAAAAACATGTTTTTCAATGGCAAAAATCAATGAATATTGTAAATGCACAAACAGTAATATCTCCACATTGCACGGTGCAATTCTGAAATTTTTAGCTTTTTCCTGTTAATCCTAGCATGATAAAGAAGATTCAAAGAGAGTGAGATGCCAGCTCCTTTCATTCAGTCAGTAGCTTCAAACATTTCTGGTATATGAAAAACATGTTTTTCAATGGCAAAAATCAATGAATATTGTAAATGCACAAACAGTAATATCTCCACATTGCACGGTGCAATTCTGAAATTTTTAGCTTTTTCCTGTTAATCCTAGCATGATAAAGAAGATTCAAAGAGAGTGAGATGCCAGCTCCTTTCATTCAGTCAGTAGCTTCAAACATTTCTGGTATATGAAAAACATGTTTTTCAATGGCAAAAATCAATGAATATTGTAAATGCACAAACAGTAATATCTCCACATTGCACGGTGCAATTCTGAAATTTTTAGCTTTTTCCTGTTAATCCTAGCATGATAAAGAAGATTCAAAGAGAGTGAGATGCCAGCTCCTTTCATTCAGTCAGTAGCTTCAAACATTTCTGGTATATGAAAAACATGTTTTTCAATGGCAAAAATCAATGAATATTGTAAATGCACAAACAGTAATATCTCCACATTGCACGGTGCAATTCTGAAATTTTTAGCTTTTTCCTGTTAATCCTAGCATGATAAAGAAGATTCAAAGAGAGTGAGATGCCAGCTCCTTTCATTCAGTCAGTAGCTTCAAACATTTCTGGTATATGAAAACAGTTTTTCAATGGCAAAAATCAATGAATATTGTAAATGCACAAACAGTAATATCTCCACATTGCACGGTGCAATTCTGAAATTTTTAGCTTTTTCCTGTTAATCCTAGCATGATAAAGAAGATTCAAAGAGAGTGAGATGCCAGCTCCTTTCATTCAGTCAGTAGCTTCAAACATTTCTGGACGTTTTTCAATGGCAAAAATCAATGAATATTGTAAATGCACAAACAGTAATATCTCCACATTGCACGGTGCAATTCTGAAATTTTTAGCTTTTTCCTGTTAATCCTAGCATGATAAAGAAGATTCAAAGAGAGTGAGATGCCAGCTCCTTTCATTCAGTCAGTAGCTTCAAACATTTCTGGTATATGAAAAACATGTTTTTCAATGGCAAAAATCAATGAATATTGTAAATGCACAAACAGTAATATCTCCACATTGCACGGTGCAATTCTGAAATTTTTAGCTTTTTCCTGTTAATCCTAGCATGATAAAGAAGATTCAAAGAGAGTGAGATGCCAGCTCCTTTCATTCAGTCAGTAGCTTCAAACATTTCTGGTATATAAAAAACATGTTTTTCAATGGCAAAAATCAATGAATATTGTAAATGCACAAACAGTAATATCTCCACATTGCACGGTGCAATTCTGAAATTTTTAGCTTTTTCCTGCTAATCCTAGCATGATAAAGAAGATTCAAAGAGAGTGAGATGCCAGCTCCTTTCATTCAGTCAGTAGCTTCAAACATTTCTGGTATATGAAAAACATGTTTTTCAATGGCAAAAATCAATGAATATTGTAAATGCACAAACAGTAATATCTCCACATTGCACGGTGCAATTCTGAAATTTTTAGCTTTTTCCTGTTAATCCTAGCATGATAAAGAAGATTCAAAGAGAGTGAGATGCCAGCTCCTTTCATTCAGTCAGTAGCTTCAAACATTTCTGGACTGTTTTTCAATGGCAAAAATCAATGAATATTGTAAATGCACAAACAGTAATATCTCCACATTGCACGGTGCAATTCTGAAATTTTTAGCTTTTTCCTGTTAATCCTAGCATGATAAAGAAGATTCAAAGAGAGTGAGATGCCAGCTCCTTTCATTCAGTCAGTAGCTTCAAACATTTCTGGAGAAACGTTTTTCAATGGCAAAAATCAATGAATATTGTAAATGCACAAACAGTAATATCTCCACATTGCACGGTGCAATTCTGAAATTTTTAGCTTTTTCCTGTTAATCCTAGCATGATAAAGAAGATTCAAAGAGAGTGAGATGCCAGCTCCTTTCATTCAGTCAGTAGCTTCAAACATTTCTGGACTGTTTTTCAATGGCAAAAATCAATGAATATTGTAAATGCACAAACAGTAATATCTCCACATTGCACGGTGCAATTCTGAAATTTTTAGCTTTTTCCTGTTAATCCTAGCATGATAAAGAAGATTCAAAGAGAGTGAGATGCCAGCTCCTTTCATTCAGTCAGTAGCTTCAAACATTTCTGGACGTTTTTCAATGGCAAAAATCAATGAATATTGTAAATGCACAAACAGTAATATCTCCACATTGCACGGTGCAATTCTGAAATTTTTAGCTTTTTCCTGTTAATCCTAGCATGATAAAGAAGATTCAAAGAGAGTGAGATGCCAGCTCCTTTCATTCAGTCAGTAGCTTCAAACATTTCTGGACGTTTTTCAATGGCAAAAATCAATGAATATTGTAAATGCACAAACAGTAATATCTCCACATTGCACGGTGCAATTCTGAAATTTTTAGCTTTTTCCTGCTAATCCTAGCATGATAAAGAAGATTCAAAGAGAGTGAGATGCCAGCTCCTTTCATTCAGTCAGTAGCTTCAAACATTTCTGGTATATGAAAACATGTTTTTCAATGGCAAAAATCAATGAATATTGTAAATGCACAAACAGTATATCTCCACATGCACGGTGCAATTCTGAAATTTTTTGCTTTTTCCTGCTAATCCTAGCATGATAAAGAAGATTCAAAGAGAGTGAGATGCCAGCTCCTTTCATTCAGTCAGTAGCTTCAAACTTTTCCTGGTATATGAAAAAACATGTTTTTCAATGGCAAAAATCAATGAATATTGTAAATGCACAAC
>NW_027370127.1:0-38018 GCF_046119375.1 Phyllobates terribilis
TCCAGAAAATTGGCTGAAAACGACTAAATATCAAGGACTCATTGGGAGAATCGCTCTGGAACTGAAATCGGAATGCTCTCTCACATTTCCCCTATCTGAAAGTCTGATAAACGGCGGAAAAATGACTAAGTCCAAAAAATAAATTTTTTTCAACTTTTTTAAATTTTACCCCCGTGGGATATATATTCTACCCACACACATTTGGAACTCTCCTGGGGTACCCTCACATATTATTCCCTCATTTAGTGGATATTTTCACAAAAAAGTGAAATTTTCAAAAATCCAGAAAATTGGCTGAAAACGACTAAATATCAAGGACTCATTGGGCGAATTGCTCTGGAACTGAAATCGGAACGCTCACTGACATATCCCCTCTCTGAAAGTCTGATAAACGCCGGAAAAATGACTAAGTCCAAAAAAAAATTTTTTTCAACTTTTTTCAATTTTACCCCCGTGGGATATATATTCTACCCACACACATTTGGAACTCTCCTGGGATACCCTCACACATATTATTCCCTCATTTAGTGGATATTTTCACAAAAGAGTGAAATTTTCAAAAATCCAGAAAATTGGCTGAAAACGACTAAATATCAAGGACTCATTGGGCGAATCACTCTGGAACTGAAATCGTAATGCTCACTCACATTTCCCCTATCTGAAAGTCTGATAAACGCCGTAAAAATGACTAAGTCCAAAAAAAATTTTTTTTCAACTTTTTTCAATTTTACCCCCGTGGGATATAAATTCTACCCACACACATTTGGAACTCTCCTGGGGTACCCTCACACATATTATTCCCTCATTTAGTGGATATTTTCACAAAAAAGTGAA
Source organism: Phyllobates terribilis (assembly GCF_046119375.1). Taxonomy (NCBI): domain Eukaryota; kingdom Metazoa; phylum Chordata; class Amphibia; order Anura; family Dendrobatidae; genus Phyllobates; species Phyllobates terribilis. The sequence continues at coordinate 835 of NW_027370127.1, forward strand.
TTTTCAAAAATCCAGAAAATTGGCTGAAAACGACTAAATATCAAGGACTCATTGGGCGAATCGCTCTGCAACTGAAATCGGAATGCTCACTGACATTTCCCCTTTCTGAAAGTCTGATAAACGCCGGAAAAATGACTAAGTCCAAAAAAAAATTTTTTTCAACTTTTTCAATTTTACCCCCGTGGGATATATATTCTACCCACACACATTTGGAACTCTCCTGGGGTACCCTCACACATATTATTCCATCATTTAGTGGATATTTTCACAAAAAAGTGAAATTTTCAAAAATCCAGAAAATTGGCTGGAAAACGACTAAATATCAAGGACTCATTGGGCGAATTGCTCTGGAACTGAAATCGGAACGCTCACTGACATTTCCCCTTTTCTGAAAGTCTGATAAACGCAGTAAAAATGACTAAGTCCAAAAAAAATTTTTTTTCAACTTTTTTCAATTTTACCCCCGTGGGATATATATTCTACCCACACACATTTGGAACTCTCCTGGGGTACCCTCACACATATATTCCCTCATTTAGTGGATATTTTCACAAAAAAGTGAAATTTTCAAAAATCCAGAAAATTGGCTGAAAACGACTAAATATCAAGGACTCATTGGGCGAATCACTCTGGAACTGAAATCGTAATGCTCACTCACATTTCCCCTATCTGAAAGTCTGATAAACGCCGTAAAAATGACTAAGTCCAAAAAAAAATTTTTTTCAACTTTTTTCAATTTTACCCCCGTGGGATATATATTCTACCACACACATTTGGAACTCTCCTGGGGTACCCTCACACATATTATTCCCTCATTTAGTGGATATTTTCACAAAAAAGTGAAATTTTCAAAAATCCAGAAAATTGGCTGAAAACGACTAAATATCAAGGACTCATTGGGCGAATCGCTCTGGAACTGAAATCGGAACGCTCACTCACATTTCCCCTATCTGAAAGTCTGATAAACGCCGGAAAAATGACTAAGTCCAAAAAAAAATTTTTTTCAACTTTTTTCAATTTTACCCCCGTGGGATATAAATTCTACCCACACACATTTGGAACTCTCCTGGGGTACCCTCACACATATTATTCCCTCATTTAGTGGATATTTTCACAAAAAAGTGAAATTTTCAAAAATCCAGAAAATTGGCTGAAAACGACTAAATATCAAGGACTCATTGGGCGAATCGCTCTGGAACTGAAATCGGAATGCTCACTGACATTTCCCCTTTCTGAAAGTCTGATAAACGCCGGAAAAAATGACTAAGTCCAAAAAAAAAATTTTTTTCAACTTTTTTCAATTTTACCCCAGTGGGATATATATTCTACCCACACACATTTGGAACTCTCCTGGGGTACCCTCACATATTATTCCCTCATTTAGTGGATATTTTCACAAAAAAGTGAAATTTTCAAAAATCCAGAAAATTGGCTGAAAACGACTAAATATCAAGGACTCATTGGGTGAATTGCTCTGGAACTGAAATCGGAACGCTCACTGACATTTCCCCTATCTGAAAGTCTGATAAACGCCGGAAAAATTACTAAGTCCAAAAAAAAATTTTTTTTCAATTTTACCCCCGTGGGATATATATTCTACCCACACACATTTGGAACTCTCATGGGGTACCCTCACACATATTATTCCCTCATTTAGTGGATATTTTAACAAAAAAGTGAAATTTTCAAAAATCCAGAAAATTGGCTGAAAACGACTAAATATCAAGGACTCATTGGGCGAATTGCTCTGGAACTGAAATCGGAACGCTCACTGACATTTCCCCTTTCTGAAAGTCTGATAAACGCCGGAAAAATGACTAAGTCCAAAAAAAAAATTTTTTTCAACTTTTTTCAATTTTACCCCCGTGGGATATATATTCTACCCACACACATTTGGAACTCTCCTGGGGTACCCTCACACATATTATTCCATCATTTAGTGGATATTTTCACAAAAAAGTGAAATTTTCAAAAATCCAGAAAATTGGCTGAAAACGACTAAATATCAAGGACTCATTGGGCGAATCGCTCTGGAACTGAAATCGTAATGCTCACTCACATTTCCCCTATCTGAAAGTCTGATAAACGCCGGAAAAATGACTAAGTCCAAAAAAATTTTTTTTTCAACTTTTTTCAATTTTACCCCAGTGGGATATATATTCTACCCACACACATTTGGAACTCTCCTGGGGTACCCTCACACATATTATTCCCTCATTTAGTGGATATTTTCACAAAAAAGTGAAATTTTCAAAAATCCAGAAAATTGGCTGAAAACGACTAAATATCAAGGACTCATTGGGCGAATTGCTCTGGAACTGAAATCGGAATGCTCACTGACATTTCCCCTTTCTGAAAGTCTGATAAACGCCGGAAAAATGACTAAGTCCGAAAAAAAAATTTTTTCAACTTTTTTCAATTTTACCCCCGTGGGATATATATTCTACCCACACACATTTGGAACTCTCCTGGGGTACCCTCACACATATTATTAACTCATTTAGTGGATATTTTCACAAAAAAGTGAAATTTTCAAAAATCCAGAAAGTTGGCTGAAAACGACTAAATATCAATGACTCATTGGGCGAATCGCTCTGGAACTGAAATCGGAATGCTCACTCACATTTCCCCTATCTGAAAGTCTGATAAACGGCGGAAAAATGACTAAGTCCAAAAAAAAATTTTTTTCAACTTTTTTCAATTTTACCCCAGTGGGATATATATTCTACCCACACACATTTGGAACTCTCCTGGGGTACCCTCACACATTTTATTCCCTCATTTAGTGGATATTTTCACAAAAAAGTGAAATTTTCAAAAATCCAGAAAATTGGCTGAAAACGACTAAATATCAAGGACTCATTGGGAGAATCGCTCTGGAACTGAAATCGGAATGCTCTCTCACATTTCCCCTATCTGAAAGTCTGATAAACGGCGGAAAAATGACTAAGTCCAAAAAATAAATTTTTTTCAACTTTTTTAAATTTTACCCCCGTGGGATATATATTCTACCCACACACATTTGGAACTCTCCTGGGGTACCCTCACATATTATTCCCTCATTTAGTGGATATTTTCACAAAAGAGTGAAATTTTCAAAAATCCAGAAAATTGGCTGAAAACGACTAAATATCAAGGACTCATTGGGCGAATCGCTCTGGAACTGAAATCGTAATGCTCACTCACATTTCCCCTATCTGAAAGTCTGATAAACGCCGTAAAAATGACTAAGTCCAAAAAAAATTTTTTTAAACTTTTTTCAATTTTACCCCCGTGGGATATATATTCTACCCACACACATTTGGAACTCTCCTGGGGTACCCTCACACATATTATTCCCTCATTTAGTGGATATTTTCACAAAAAAGTGAAATTTTCAAAAATCCAGAAAATTGGCTGAAAACGACTAAATATCAAGGACTCATTGGGCGAATCGCTCTGCAACTGAAATCGGAATGCTCACTGACATTTCCCCTTTCTGAAAGTCTGATAAACGCCGGAAAAATGACTAAGTCCAAAAAAAAATTTTTTTCAACTTTTTTCAATTTTACCCCGTGGGATATATATTCTACCCACACACATTTGGAACTCTCCTGGGGTACCCTCACACATATTATTCCATCATTTAGTGGATATTTTCACAAAAAAGTGAAATTTTCAAAAATCCAGAAAATTGGCTGAAAACGACTAAATATCAAGGACTCATTGGGCGAATTGCTCTGGAACTGAAATCGGAACGCTCACTGACATTTCCCCTTTCTGAAAGTCTGATAAACGCAGTAAAAATGACTAAGTCCAAAAAAAATTTTTTTTCAACTTTTTTTCAATTTTACCCCCGTGGGATATATATTCTACCCACACACATTTGGAACTCTCCTGGGGTACCCTCACACATATTATTCCCTCATTTAGTGGATATTTTCACAAAAAGTGAAATTTTCAAAAATCCAGAAAATTGGCTGAAAACGACTAAATATCAAGGACTCATTGGGCGAATCACTCTGGAACTGAAATCGTAATGCTCACTCACATTTCCCCTATCTGAAAGTCTGATAAACGCCGTAAAAATGACAAAGTCCAAAAAAAAAATTTTTTTCAACTTTTTTCAATTTTACCCCCGTGGGATATATATTCTACCACACACATTTGGAACTCTCCTGGGGTACCCTCACACATATTATTCCCTCATTTAGTGGATATTTTCACAAAAAAGTGAAATTTTCAAAAATCCAGAAAATTGGCTGAAAACGACTAAATATCAAGGACTCATTGGGCGAATCGCTCTGGAACTGAAATCGGAACGCTCACTCACATTTCCCCTATCTGAAAGTCTGATAAACGCCGGGAAAAATGACTAAGTCCAAAAAAAAATTTTTTCAACTTTTTTCAATTTTACCCCCGTGGGATATAAATTCTACCCACACACATTTGGAACTCTCCTGGGGTACCCTCACACATATTATTCCCTCATTTAGTGGATATTTTCACAAAAAAGTGAAATTTTCAAAAATCCAGAAAATTGGCTGAAAACGACTAAATATCAAGGACTCATTGGGCGAATCGCTCTGGAACTGAAATCGGAATGCTCTCTGACATTTCCCCTTTCTGAAAGTCTGATAAACGCCGGAAAAATGACTAAGTCCAAAAAAAAATTTTTTTCAACTTTTTTCAATTTTACCCCAGTGGGATATATATTCTACCCACACACATTTGGAACTCTCCTGGGGTACCCTCACATATTATTCCCTCATTTAGTGGATATTTTCACAAAAAAGTGAAATTTCAAAAATCCAGAAAATTGGCTGAAAACGACTAAATATCAAGGACTCATTGGGTGAATTGCTCTGGAACTGAAATCGGAACGCTCACTGACATTTCCCCTATCTGAAAGTCTGATAAACGCCGGAAAAATTACTAAGTCCAAAAAAAAAATTTTTTTCAATTTTACCCCCGTGGGATATATATTCTACCCACACACATTTGGAACTCTCATGGGGTGTACCCTCACACATATTATTCCCTCATTTAGTGGATATTTTAACAAAAAAGTGAAATTTTCAAAAATCCAGAAAATTGGCTGAAAACGACTAAATATCAAGGACTCATTGGGCGAATTGCTCTGGAACTGAAATCGGAACGCTCACTGACATTTCCCCTTTCTGAAAGTCTGATAAACGCCGGAAAAATGACTAAGTCCAAAAAAAAATTTTTTTCAACTTTTTTCAATTTTACCCCCGTGGGATATATATTCTACCCACACACATTTGGAACTCTCCTGGGGTACCCTCACACATATTATTCCATCATTTAGTGGATATTTTCACAAAAAAGTGAAATTTTCAAAAATCCAGAAAATTGGCTGAAAACGACTAAATATCAAGGACTCATTGGGCGAATCGCTCTGGAACTGAAATCGTAATGCTCACTCACATTTCCCCTATCTGAAAGTCTGATAAACGCCGGAAAAATGACTAAGTCCAAAAAAATTTTTTTTTCAACTTTTTTCAATTTTACCCCAGTGGGATATATATTCTACCCACACACATTTGGAACTCTCCTGGGGTACCCTCACACATATTATTCCCTCATTTAGTGGATATTTTCACAAAAAAGTGAAATTTTCAAAAATCCAGAAAATTGGCTGAAAACGACTAAATATCAAGGACTCATTGGGCGAATTGCTCTGGAACTGAAATCGGAATGCTCACTGACATTTCCCCTTTCTGAAAGTCTGATAAACGCCGGAAAAATGACTAAGTCCGAAAAAAAATTTTTTTCAACTTTTTTCAATTTTACCCCCGTGGGATATATATTCTACCCACACACATTTGGAACTCTCCTGGGGTACCCTCACACATATTATTCCCTCATTTAGTGGATATTTTCACAAAAAAGTGAAATTTTCAAAAATCCAGAAAATTGGCTGAAAACGACTAAATATCAAGGACTCATTGGGCGAATCGCTCTGGAACTGAAATCGGAACGCTCACTCACATTTCCCCTATCTGAAAGTCTGATAAACGCCGGAAAAATGACTAAGTCTAAAAAAAAATTTTTTTCAACTTTTTTCAATTTTACCCCCGTGGGATATAAATTCTACCCACACACATTTGGAACTCTCCTGGGGTACCCTCACACATATTATTCCCTCATTTAGTGGATATTTTCACAAAAAAGTGAAACTTTCAAAAATCCAGAAAATTGGCTGAAAACGACTAAATATCAAGGACTCATTGGGCGAATCGCTCTGGAACTGAAATCGGAACGCTCACTGACATTTCCCCTATCTGAAAGTCTGATAAACGACGGAAAAATGACGAAGTCTAAAAAAATTTTTTTTTCAACTTTTTTCAATTTTACCCCCGTGGGATATATATTCTACCCACACACATTTGGAACTCTCCTGGGGTACCCTCACACATATTATTAACTCATTTAGTGGATATTTTCACAAAAAAGTGAAATTTTCAAAAATCCAGAAAGTTGGCTGAAAACGACTAAATATCAATGACTCATTGGGCGAATCGCTCTGGAACTGAAATCGGAATGCTCACTCACATTTCCCCTATCTGAAAGTCTGATAAACGGCGGAAAAATGACTAAGTCCAAAAAAAAATTTTTTTCAACTTTTTTCAATTTTACCCCAGTGGGATATATATTCTACCCACACACATTTGGAACTCTCCTGGGGTACCCTCACACATTTTATTCCCTCATTTAGTGGATATTTTCACAAAAAAGTGAAATTTTCAAAAATCCAGAAAATTGGCTGAAAACGACTAAATATCAAGGACTCATTGGGAGAATCGCTCTGGAACTGAAATCGGAATGCTCTCTCACATTTCCCCTATCTGAAAGTCTGATAAACGGCGGAAAAATGACTAAGTCCAAAAAATAAATTTTTTTCAACTTTTTTAAATTTTACCCCCGTGGGATATATATTCTACCCACACACATTTGGAACTCTCCTGGGGTACCCTCACATATTATTCCCTCATTTAGTGGATATTTTCACAAAAGAGTGAAATTTTCAAAAATCCAGAAAATTGGCTGAAAACGACTAAATATCAAGGACTCATTGGGCGAATCGCTCTGGAACTGAAATCGTAATGCTCACTCACATTTCCCCTATCTGAAAGTCTGATAAACGCCGTAAAAATGACTAAGTCCAAAAAAAATTTTTTTTAAACTTTTTTCAATTTTACCCCCGTGGGATATATATTCTACCCACACACATTTGGAACTCTCCTGGGGTACCCTCACACATATTATTCCCTCATTTAGTGGATATTTTCACAAAAAAGTGAAATTTTCAAAAATCCAGAAAATTGGCTGAAAACGACTAAATATCAAGGACTCATTGGGCGAATCGCTCTGGAACTGAAATCGGAACGCTCACTCACATTTCCCCTATCTGAAAGTCTGATAAACGCCGGAAAAATGACTAAGTCTAAAAAAAAAATTTTTTCAACTTTTTTCAATTTTACTCCCGTGGGATATAAATTCTACCCACACACATTTGGAACTCTCCTGGGGTACCCTCACACATATTATTCCCTCATTTAGTGGATATTTTCACAAAAAAGTGAAACTTTCAAAAATCCAGAAAATTGGCTGAAAACGACTAAATATCAAGGACTCATTGGGCGAATCGCTCTGGAACTGAAATCGGAACGCTCACTGACATTTCCCCTATCTGAAAGTCTGATAAACGACGGAAAAATGACGAAGTCTAAAAAAATTTTTTTTTCAACTTTTTTCAATTTTACCCCCGTGGGATATATATTCTACCCACACACATTTGGAACTCTCCTGGGGTACCCTCACACATATTATTCCCTCATTTAGTGGATATTTTCACAAAAAAGTGAAATTTTCAAAAATCCAGAAAGTTGGCTGAAAACGACTAAATATCAATGACTCATTGGGCGAATCGCTCTGGAACTGAAATCGGAATGCTCACTCACATTTCCCCTATCTGAAAGTCTGATAAACGGCGGAAAAATGACTAAGTCCAAAAAAAATTTTTTTTCAACTTTTTTCAATTTTACCCCAGTGGGATATATATTCTACCCACACACATTTGGAACTCTCCTGGGGTACCCTCACACATTTTATTCCCTCATTTAGTGGATATTTTCACAAAAAAGTGGAATTTTCAAAAATCCAGAAAATTGGCTGAAAACGACTAAATATCAAGGACTCATTGGGAGAATCGCTCTGGAACTGAAATCGGAATGCTCTCTCACATTTCCCCTATCTGAAAGTCTGATAAACGGCGGAAAAATGACTAAGTCCAAAAAATAATTTTTTTTCAACTTTTTTAAATTTTACCCCCGTGGGATATATATTCTACCCACACACATTTGGAACTCTCCTGGGGTACCCTCACACATATTATTCCCTCATTTAGTGGATATTTTAACAAAAAAGTGAAATTTTCAAAAATCCAGAAAATTGGCTGAAAACGACTAAATATCAAGGACTCATTGGGCGAATTGCTCTGGAACTGAAATCGGAACGCTCACTGACATTTCCCCTTTCTGAAAGTCTGATAAACGCCGGAAAAATGACTAAGTCCAAAAAAAAATTTTTTTCAACTTTTTCAATTTTACCCCCGTGGGATATATATTCTACCCACACACATTTGGAACTCTCCTGGGGTACCCTCACACATATTATTCCCTCATTTAGTGGATATTTTCACAAAAGAGTGAAATTTTCAAAAATCCAGAAAATTGGCTGAAAACGACTAAATATCAAGGACTCATTGGGAGAATTGCTCTGGAACTGAAATCGGAATGCTCTCTCACATTTCCCCTATCTGAAAGTCTGATAAACGGCGGAAAAATGACTAAGTCCAAAAAATAAATTTTTTTCAACTTTTTTAAATTTTACCCCCGTGGGATATATATTCTACCCACACACATTTGGAACTCTCCTGGGGTACCCTCACATATTATTCCCTCATTTAGTGGATATTTTCACAAAAGAGTGAAATTTTCAAAAATCCAGAAAATTGGCTGAAAACGACTAAATATCAAGGACTCATTGGGCGAATCGCTCTGGAACTGAAATCGGAATGCTCACTCACATTTCCCCTATCTGAAAGTCTGATAAACGGCGGAAAAATGACTAAGTCCAAAAAAAATTTTTTTTCAACTTTTTTCAATTTTACCCCCGTGGGATATATCTTCTACCCACACACATTTGGAACTCTCCTGGGGTACCCTCACACATATTATTCCCTCATTTAGTGGATATTTTCACAAAAGAGTGAAATTTTCAAAAATCCAGAAAATTGGCTGAAAACGACTAAATATCAAGGACTCATTGGGCGAATCGCTCTGGAACTGAAATCGGAATGCTCACTCACATTTCCCCTATCTGAAAGTCTGATAAACGGCGGAAAAATGACTAAGTCCAAAAAAAATTTTTTTTCAACTTTTTTCAATTTTACCCCAGTGGGATATATATTCTACCCACACACATTTGGAACTCTCCTGGGGTACCCTCACACATTTTATTCCCTCATTTAGTGGATATTTTCACAAAAAAGTGAAATTTTCAAAAATCCAGAAAATTGGCTGAAAACGACTAAATATCAAGGACTCATTGGGAGAATCGCTCTGGAACTGAAATCGGAATGCTCTCTCACATTTCCCCTATCTGAAAGTCTGATAAACGGCGGAAAAATGACTAAGTCCAAAAAATAAATTTTTTTCAACTTTTTTAAATTTTACCCCCGTGGGATATATATTCTACCCACACACATTTGGAACTCTCCTGGGGTACCCTCACACATTTTATTCCCTCATTTAGTGGATATTTTCACAAAAAAGTGAAATTTTCAAAAATCCAGAAAATTGGCAGAAAACGACTAAATATCAAGGACTCATTGGGAGAATCGCTCTGGAACTGAAATCGGAATGCTCTCTCACATTTCCCCTATCTGAAAGTCTGATAAACTGCGGAAAAATGACTAAGTCCAAAAAATAAATTTTTTTCAACTTTTTTAAATTTTACCCCCGTGGGATATATATTCTACCCACACACATTTGGAACTCTCATGGGGTACCCTCACACATATTATTCCCTCATTTAGTGGATATTTTAACAAAAAAGTGAAATTTTCAAAAATCCAGAAAATTGGCTGAAAACGACTAAATATCAAGGACTCATTGGGAGAATTGCTCTGGAACTGAAATCGGAATGCTCTCTCACATTTCCCCTATCTGAAAGTCTGATAAACGGCGGAAAAATGACTAAGTCCAAAAAATAAATTTTTTTCAACTTTTTTCAATTTTACCCCCGTGGGATATATCTTCTACCCACACACATTTGGAACTCTCCTGGGGTACCCTCACATATTATTCCCTCATTTAGTGGATATTTTCACAAAAGAGTGAAATTTTCAAAAATCCAGAAAATTGGCTGAAAACGACTAAATATCAAGGACTCATTGGGCGAATCGCTCTGGAACTGAAATCGGAATGCTCACTCACATTTCCCCTATCTGAAAGTCTGATAAACGGCGGAAAAATGACTAAGTCCAAAAAAAATTTTTTTTCAACTTTTTTCAATTTTACCCCCGTGGGATATATCTTCTACCCACACACATTTGGAACTCTCCTGGGGTACCCTCACACATATTATTCCCTCATTTAGTGGATATTTTCACAAAAGAGTGAAATTTTCAAAAATCCAGAAAATTGGCTGAAAACGACTAAATATCAAGGACTCATTGGGCGAATCGCTCTGGAACTGAAATCGGAATGCTCACTCACATTTCCCCTATCTGAAAGTCTGATAAACGGCGGAAAAATGACTAAGTCCAAAAAAGATTTTTTTTCAACTTTTTTCAATTTTACCCCAGTGGGATATATATTCTACCCACACACATTTGGAACTCTCCTGGGGTACCCTCACACATTTTATTCCCTCATTTAGTGGATATTTTCACAAAAAAGTGAAATTTTCAAAAATCCAGAAAATTGGCTGAAAACGACTAAATATCAAGGACTCATTGGGAGAATCGCTCTGGAACTGAAATCGGAATGCTCTCTCACATTTCCCCTATCTGAAAGTCTGATAAACGGCGGAAAAATGACTAAGTCCAAAAAATAAATTTTTTTCAACTTTTTTAAATTTTACCCCCGTGGGATATATATTCTACCCACACACATTTGGAACTCTCCTGGGGTACCCTCACACATTTTATTCCCTCATTTAGTGGATATTTTCACAAAAAAGTGAAATTTTCAAAAATCCAGAAAATTGGCAGAAAACGACTAAATATCAAGGACTCATTGGGAGAATCGCTCTGGAACTGAAATCGGAATGCTCTCTCACATTTCCCCTACCTGAAAGTCTGATAAACTGCGGAAAAATGACTAAGTCCAAAAAATAAATTTTTTTCAACTTTTTTAAATTTTACCCCCGTGGGATATATATTCTACCCACACACATTTGGAACTCTCATGGGGTACCCTCACACATATTATTCCCTCATTTAGTGGATATTTTAACAAAAAAGTGAAATTTTCAAAAATCCAGAAAATTGGCTGAAAACGACTAAATATCAAGGACTCATTGGGCGAATTGCTCTGGAACTGAAATGGGAACGCTCACTGACATTTCCCCTTTCTGAAAGTCTGATAAACGCCGGAAAAATGACTAAGTCCAAAAAAAAATTTTTTTCAACTTTTTCAATTTTACCCCGGTGGGATATATCTTCTACCCACACACATTTGGAACTCTCCTGGGGTACCCTCACACATATTATTCCCTCATTTAGTGGATATTTTCACAAAAGAGTGAAATTTTCAAAAATCCAGAAAATTGGCTGAAAACGACTAAATATCAAGGACTCATTGGGCGAATCGCTCTGGAACTGAAATCGGAATGCTCACTCACATTTCCCCTATCTGAAAGTCTGATAAACGGCGGAAAAATGACTAAGTCCAAAAAAAAATTTTTTTCAACTTTTTTCAATTTTACCCCAGTGGGATATATATTCTACCCACACACATTTGGAACTCTCCTGGGGTACCCTCACACATTTTATTCCCTCACTTAGTGGATATTTTCACAAAAAAGTGAAATTTTCAAAAATCCAGAAAATTGGCTGAAAACGACTAAATATCAAGGACTCATTGGGAGAATCGCTCTGGAACTGAAATCGGAATGCTCTCTCACATTTCCCCTATCTGAAAGTCTGATAAACGGCGGAAAAATGACTAAGTCCAAAAAATAAATTTTTTTCAACTTTTTTAAATTTTACCCCCGTGGGATATATATTCTACCCACACACATTTGGAACTCTCCTGGGGTACCCTCACATATTATTCCCTCATTTAGTGGATATTTTCACAAAAAAGTGAAATTTTCAAAAATCCAGAAAATTGGCTGAAAACGACTAAATATCAAGGACTCATTGGGCGAATTGCTCTGGAACTGAAATCGGAACGCTCACTGACATTTCCCCTATCTGAAAGTCTGATAAACGCCGGAAAAATTACTAAGTCCAAAAAAAAATTTTTTTCAACTTTTTCAATTTTACCCCCGTGGGATATATATTCTACCCACACACATTTGGAACTCTCCTGGGGTACCCTCACACATATTATTCCCTCATTTAGTGGATATTTTCACAAAAAAGTGAAATTTTCAAAAATCCCGAAAATTGGCTGAAAACGACTAAATATCAAGGACTCATTGGGCGAATTGCTCTGGAACTGAAATCGGAACGCTCACTGACATTTCCCCTTTCTGAAAGTCTGATAAACGCCGGAAAAATGACTAAGTCCAAAAAAAAATTTTTTTCAACTTTTTTCAATTTTACCCCCGTGGGATATATATTCTACCCACACACATTGGGAACTCTCCTGGGGTACCCTCACACATATTATTCCCTCATTTAGTGGATATTTTCACAAAAGAGTGAAATTTTCAAAAATCCAGAAAATTGGCTGAAAACGACTAAATATCAAGGACTCATTGGGCGAATCGCTCTGGAACTGAAATCGTAATGCTCACTCACATTTCCCCTATCTGAAAGTCTGATAAACGCCGTAAAAATGACTAAGTCCAAAAAAAATTTTTTTTCAACTTTTTTCAATTTTACCCCCGTGGGATATATATTCTACCCACACACATTTGGAACTCTCCTGGGGTACCCTCACACATATTATTCCCTCATTTAGTGGATATTTTCACAAAAAAGTGAAATTTTCAAAAATCCAGAAAGTTGGCTGAAAACGACTAAATATCAATGACTCATTGGGCGAATCGCTCTGGAACTGAAATCGGAATGCTCACTCACATTTCCCCTATCTGAAAGTCTGATAAACGGCGGAAAAATGACTAAGTCCAAAAAAAATTTTTTTTCAACTTTTTCAATTTTACCCCAGTGGGATATATATTCTACCCACACACATTTGGAACTCTCCTGGGGTACCCTCACACATTTTATTCCCTCATTTAGTGGATATTTTCACAAAAAGTGAAATTTTCAAAAATCCAGAAAATTGGCTGAAAACGACTAAATATCAATGACTCATTGGGAGAATCGCTCTGGAACTGAAATCGGAATGCTCTCTCACATTTCCCCTATCTGAAAGTCTGATAAACGGCGGAAAAATGACTAAGTCCAAAAATAAATTTTTTTCAACTTTTTTAAATTTTACCCCCGTGGGATATATATTCTACCCACACACATTTGGAACTCTCCTGGGGTACCCTCACATATTATTCCCTCATTTAGTGGATATTTTCACAAAAAGTGAAATTTTCAAAAATCCAGAAAATTGGCTGAAAACGACTAAATATCAAGGACTCATTGGGCGAATTGCTCTGGAACTGAAATCGGAACGCTCACTGACATTTCCCCTATCTGAAAGTCTGATAAACGCCGAGAAAAATTACTAAGTCCAAAAAAAAATTTTTTTCAACTTTTTCAATTTTACCCCCGTGGGATATATATTCTACCCACACACATTTGGAACTCTCATGGGGTACCCTCACACATATTATTCCCTCATTTAGTGGATATTTTAACAAAAAAGTGAAATTTTCAAAAATCCAGAAAATTGGCTGAAAACGACTAAATATCAAGGACTCATTGGGAGAATCGCTCTGGAACTGAAATCGGAATGCTCTCTCACATTTCCCCTATCTGAAAGTCTGATAAACGGCGGAAAAATGACTAAGTCCAAAAATAAATTTTTTTCAACTTTTTTAAATTTTACCCCCGTGGGATATATATTCTACCCACACACATTTGGAACTCTCCTGGGGTACCCTCACATATTATTCCCTCATTTAGTGGATATTTTCACAAAAAAGTGAAATTTTCAAAAATCCAGAAAATTGGCTGAAAACGACTAAATATCAAGGACTCATTGGGCGAATTGCTCTGGAACTGAAATCGGAACGCTCACTGACATTTCCCCTATCTGAAAGTCTGATAAACGCCGGAAAATTACTAAGTCCAAAAAAAAATTTTTTTCAACTTTTTCAATTTTACCCCCGTGGGATAGATATTCTACCCACACACATTTGGAACTCTCATGGGGTACCCTCACACATATTATTCCCTCATTTAGTGGATATTTTAACAAAAAAGTGAAATTTTCAAAAATCCAGAAAATTGGCTGAAAACGACTAAATATCAAGGACTCATTGGGCGAATTGCTCTGGAACTGAAATCGGAACGCTCACTGACATTTCCCCTTTCTGAAAGTCTGATAAACGCCGGAAAAATGACTAAGTCCAAAAAAAAATTTTTTTTCAACTTTTTTCAATTTTACCCCAGTGGGATATATATTCTACCCACACACATTTGGAACTCTCCTGGGGTACCCTCACACATTTTATTCCCTCATTTAGTGGATATTTTCACAAAAAAGTGAAATTTTCAAAAATCCAGAAAATTGGCTGAAAACGACTAAATATCAAGGACTCATTGGGAGAATCGCTCTGGAACTGAAATCGGAATGCTCTCTCACATTTCCCCTATCTGAAAGTCTGATAAACGGCGGAAAAATGACTAAGTCCAAAAAAAATTTTTTTTCAACTTTTTTCAATTTTACCCCCGTGGGATATATATTCTACCCACACACATTTGGAACTCTCCTGGGGTACCCTCACACATATTATTCCCTCATTTAGTGGATATTTTCACAAAAAAGTGAAACTTTCAAACATCCAGAAAATTGGCTGAAAACGACTAAATATCAAGGACTCATTGGGCGAATCGCTCTGGAACTGAAATCGGAACGCTCACTGACATTTCCCCTATCTGAAAGTCTGATAAACGACGGAAAAATGACGAAGTCTAAAAAAATTTTTTTTTCAACTTTTTTCAATTTTACCCCCGTGGGATATATATTCTACCCACACACATTTGGAACTCTCCTGGGGTACCCTCACACATATTATTCCCTCATTTAGTGGATATTTTCACAAAAAAGTGAAATTTTCAAAAATCCAGAAAGTTGGCTGAAAACGACTAAATATCAATGACTCATTGGGCGAATCGCTCTGGAACTGAAATCGGAATGCTCACTCACATTTCCCCTATCTGAAAGTCTGATAAACGGCGGAAAAATGACTAAGTCCAAAAAAAAATTTTTTTCAACTTTTTTCAATTTTACCCCAGTGGGATATATATTCTACCCACACACATTTGGAACTCTCCTGGGGTACCCTCACACATTTTATTCCCTCATTTAGTGGATATTTTCACAAAAAAGTGAAATTTTCAAAATCCAGAAAATTGGCTGAAAACAACTAAATATCAAGGACTCATTGGGAGAATCGCTCTGGAACTGAAATCGGAATGCTCTCTCACATTTCCCCTATCTGAAAGTCTGATAAACGGCGGAAAAATGACTAAGTCCAAAAAATAAATTTTTTTCAACTTTTTTAAATTTTACCCCCGTGGGATATATATTCTACCCACACACATTTGGAACTCTCCTGGGGTACCCTCACATATTATTCCCTCATTTAGTGGATATTTTCACAAAAAAGTGAAATTTTCAAAAATCCAGAAAATTGGCTGAAAACGACTAAATATCAAGGACTCATTGGGCGAATTGCTCTGGAACTGAAATCGGAACGCTCACTGACATTTCCCCTATCTGAAAGTCTGATAAACGCCGGAAAAATTACTAAGTCCAAAAAAAAAATTTTTTTCAACTTTTTCAATTTTACCCCGTGGGATATATATTCTACCCACACACATTTGGAACTCTCATGGGGTACCCTCACACATATTATTCCCTCATTTAGTGGATATTTTAACAAAAAAGTGAAATTTTCAAAAATCCAGAAAATTGGCTGAAAACGACTAAATATCAAGGACTCATTGGGCGAATTGCTCTGGAACTGAAATCGGAACGCTCACTGACATTTCCCCTTTCTGAAAGTCTGATAAACGCCGGAAAAATGACTAAGTCCAAAAAAAAATTTTTTTCAACTTTTTCAATTTTACCCCCGTGGGATATATCTTCTACCCACACACATTTGGAACTCTCCTGGGGTACCCTCACACATATTATTCCCTCATTTAGTGGATATTTTCACAAAAGAGTGAAATTTTCAAAAATCCAGAAAATTGGCTGAAAACGACTAAATATCAAGGACTCATTGGGCGAATCGCTCTGGAAGTGAAATCGGAATGCTCACTCACATTTCCCCTATCTGAAAGTCTGATAAACGGCGGAAAAATGACTAAGTCCAAAAAAAATTTTTTTTCAACTTTTTTCAATTTTACCCCAGTGGGATATATATTCTACCCACACACATTTGGAACTCTCCTGGGGTACCCTCACACATATTATTCCCTCATTTAGTGGATATTTTCACAAAAAAGTGAAACTTTCAAACATCCAGAAAATTGGCTGAAAACGACTAAATATCAAGGACTCATTGGGCGAATCGCTCTGGAACTGAAATCGGAACGCTCACTGACATTTCCCCTATCTGAAAGTCTGATAAACGACGGAAAAATGACGAAGTCTAAAAAAATTTTTTTTTCAACTTTTTTCAATTTTACCCCCGTGGGATATATATTCTACCCACACACATTTGGAACTCTCCTGGGGTACCCTCACACATATTATTCCCTCATTTAGTGGATATTTTCACAAAAAAGTGAAATTTTCAAAAATCCAGAAAGTTGGCTGAAAACGACTAAATATCAATGACTCATTGGGCGAATCGCTCTGGAACTGAAATCGGAATGCTCACTCACATTTCCCCTATCTGAAAGTCTGATAAACGGCGGAAAAATGACTAAGTCCAAAAAAAAAATTTTTTTCAACTTTTTTCAATTTTACCCCAGTGGGATATATATTCTACCCACACACATTTGGAACTCTCCTGGGGTACCCTCACACATTTTATTCCCTCATTTAGTGGATATTTTCACAAAAAAGTGAAATTTTCAAAAATCCAGAAAATTGGCTGAAAACAACTAAATATCAAGGACTCATTGGGAGAATCGCTCTGGAACTGAAATCGGAATGCTCTCTCACATTTCCCCTATCTGAAAGTCTGATAAACGCCGGAAAAATGACTAAGTCCAAAAAATAAATTTTTTCAACTTTTTTAAATTTTACCCCCGTGGGATATATATTCTACCCACACACATTTGGAACTCTCCTGGGGTACCCTCACATATTATTCCCTCATTTAATGGATATTTTCACCAAAAAGTGAAGTTTTCAAAAATTCAGAAAAGTGGCTGAAAATGACTTAATATCAAGTACTCATCGGGCGATTCGCTCTGGAACTGAAATCGGAATGCTCACTGACATTTTCCCCTCTCCGAAAGTCTGAAAAATGATGGAAAAATGACTAATTGCAAAAAAATTTTTTTCAACTTTTTTCAATTTTACCCCCGTGGGATTTATATTCTACCCACACACATTTGGAACTCTCCTGGGGTACCCTCACACATACTATTGCCTCATTTAATGGATATTTTCACCAAAAGTGAAGTTTTCAATAAGTCAGAAAATTGGCTGAAAACGACTTAATATCAAGGACTCATCGGGCAAACCGCTCTGGAACTGAAATCGGAATGCTCACTGACATTTTCCCCTCTCCGAAAGTCTGAAAAATGATGGAAAAATGAGTAAGTCCCAAAAAATTTTTTTCAACTTTTTTCAATTTTACCCCCATGGGATATATATTCTACCCACACACATTTGGAACTCTACTGGGGTACCCTCACACATATTATTCCCTCATTTAATGGATATTTTCACCAAAAAGTGAAGTTTTCAAAAAGTCAGAAAATTGGCTGAAAGCGATTTAATATCAAGGACTCATTGGGCGAATTACTCTGGAATTGAAATTGGATGCTCACTGACATTTTCCCCTCTCCGAAAGTCTGAAAAATGATGGAAAAATGACTAAGTCCAAAAAAAATTTTTTAAATTTTTTTTCAATTTTACCCCCGTGGGATATATATTCTACCCACACACATTTGGAACTCTCCTGGGGTACGCTCAGACATATTATTCCCTCATTTAATGTATATTAGCACCTAAAAGTGAAGTTTTCAAAAAGTCAGAAAATTGGCTGAAAACGACTTAATATCAAGGACTCATCGGGCGAATTACTATGGAATTGAAATCGGATGCTCACTGACATTTTCCCCTCTCCGAAAGTCTGAAAAATAATGGAAAAATGACTAAGTCCAAAAAAATTTTTTAAAACTTTTTTCAATTTTACCCCCATGGGATATATATTCTACCCACACACATTTGGAACTCTCCTGGGGTACCCTCACACATATTATTCCCTCATTTAATGAATATTTTCACCAAAAAGGGAAGTTTTCAAAAAGTCAGAAAATTGGCTGAAAACGACTTAATATCAAGGACTCATCGGGCGAATCGCTCTGGAACTGAAATCGGAATGCTCACTGACATTTTCCCCTCTCCGAAAGTCTGAAAAATGATGGAAAAATGACTAAGTCCAAAAAAAATTTTTTAAAACTTTTTTCAATTTTACCCCTTTGGGATATACATTCTACCCACACACATTTGGAACTCTCCTGGGGTACCCTCACACATATTATTCCCTCATTTAATGGATATTTTCACCAAAAAGTGAAGTTTTCAAAAAGTTAGAAAATTGGCTGAAAACGACTTAATATCAAGGACTCATCGGGCGAATCACTCTGGAACTGAAATCGGATTGCTCACTGACATTTTCCACTCTCCGAAGGTCTGAAAATGATGGAAAAATGACTAAGTCCAAAAAAAATTTTTTTTTTTACTTTTTTCAATTTTACCCCTGTGGGATATACATTCTACCCACACACATTTGGAACTCTCCTGGGGTACCCTCACACATATTATTCCCTCATTTAATGAATATTTTCACCAAAAAGTTAAGTTTTCAAAAAGTCAGAAAATTGGCTGAAAACGACTTAATATCAAGGACTCATCGGTCGAATCACTATGGAACTGAAATCGGAATGCTCAATGACATTTTCCCCTCTCCGAAAGTCTGAAAAATGATGGAAAAATGAGTAAGTCCAAAAAAATTTTTTTCAACTTTTTTCAATTTTACCCCCATGGGATATATATTCTACCCACACACATTTGGAACTCTACTGGGGTACCCTCACACATATTATTCCCTCATTTAATGGATATTTTCACCAAAAAGTGAAGTTGTCAAAAAGTCAGAAAATTGGCTGAAAGCGACTTAATATCAAGGACTCATCGGGCGAATCGCTCTGCAACTGAAATCGGAATGCTCACTGACATTTTCCCCCTTTCGAAAGTCTGAAAAATGATGGAAAAATGACTAAGTCCAAAAAATTTTTTTTTTTTTACTTTTTTCAATTTTACCCTTGTGGGATATACATTCTACCCACACACATTTGGAACTCTCCTGGGGTACCCTCGCACATATTATTCCCTCATTTAATGGATATTTTCACCAAAAAGTGAAGTTTTCAAAAAGTCAGTAAATTGGCTGAAAATGACTTAATATCAAGGACTCATCGGGCGAATCGCTCTGGAACTGAAATCGGAATGCTCACTGACATTTTCCCCCCTTCGAAAGTCTGAAAAATGATGGAAAAATGACTAAGTCCAAAAAAATTTTTTTCAACTTTTTTCAATTTTACCCCATGGGATATATATTCTACCCACACACATTTGGAACTCTACTGGGGTACCCTCACACATATTATTCCCTCATTTAATGGATATTTTCACCAAAAAGTGTAGTTTTCAAAAAGTCAGAAAATTGGCTGAAAGCGACTTAATATCAAGGACTCATCGGGCGAATCGCTCTGGAACTGAAATCAGAATGCTCACTGACATTTTCCCTCCTTCGAAAGTCTGAAAAATGATAGAAAAATGACTAAGTCCAAAAAAAATTTTTTAAAACTTTTTTCAATTTTACCCCCGTGGGATATTTATTCTACCCACACACATTTGGAACTCTCCTGGGGTACCCTCACACATATTATTTCCTCATTGAATGGATATTTTCACAAAAAGTGAAGTTTTCAAAAAGTCAAAATTGGCTGAAAACAACTTAATATCAAGGACTCATCGGGCGAATCGCTCTGGAACTGAAATCGGAATGCTCACTAACATTTTCCCCTCTCCGAAAGTCTGAAAAATGATGGAAAAATGACTAAGTCCGAAAAAAAATTTTTTTTACTTTTTTCAGTTTTACCCCCGTGGGATATATATTCTACCCACACACATCTGGAAATCTCCTGGGGTACCCTCACACATATTATTCCCTCATTTAATGGATATTTTCACCAAAAAGTGAAGTTTTCAAAAATTCAGAAAAATGGCTGAAAATAACTTAATATCAAGTACTCATCGGGCGATTCGCTCTGGAACTGAAATCGGAATGCTCACTGACATTTTCCCCTCTCCGAAAGTCTGAAAAATGATGGAAAAATGACTAATTGCAAAAAAATTTTTTTTCAACTTTTTTCAATTTTACCCCCGTGGGATTTATATTCTACCCACACACATTTGGAACTCTCCTGGGGTACCCTCACACATATTATTGCCTCATTTAATGGATATTTTCACCAAAAAGTGAAGTTTTCAATAAGTCAGAAAATTGGCTGAAAACGACTTAATATCAAGGACTCATCGGGCAAACCGCTCTGGAACTGAAATCGGAATGCTCACTGACATTTTCCCCTCTCCGAAAGTCTGAAAAATGATGGAAAAATGAATAAGTCCAAAAAAAATTTTTTAAAACTTTTTTCAATTTTACCCCCGTGGGATATATATTCTACCCACACACATTTGGAACTCTCCTGGGGTACCCTCACACATATTATTTCCTCATTGAATGGATATTTTCACCAAAAAGTGAAGTTTTCAAAAAGTCAAAATTGGCTGAAAACGACTTAATATCAAGGACTCATCGGGCGAATCGCTCTGGAACTGAAATCGGAACGCTCACTAACATTTTCCCCTCTCCGAAAGTCTGAAAAATGATGGAAAAATGACTAAGTCCGAAAAAAATTTTTTTTTACTTTTTTCAGTTTTACCCCCGTGGGATATATATTCTACCCACACACATCTGGAAATCTCCTGGGGTACCCTCACACATATTATTCCCTCATTTAATGGATATTTTCACCAAAAAGTGAAGTTTTCAAAAATTCAGAAAAGTGGCTGAAAATGACTTAATATCAAGTACTCATCGGGCGATTCGCTCTGGAACTGAAATCGGAATGCTCACTGACATTTTCCCCTCTCCGAAAGTCTGAAAAATGATGGAAAAATGACTAATTGCAAAAAAATTTTTTTTCAACTTTTTTCAATTTTACCCCCGTGGGATTTATATTCTACCCACACACATTTGGAACTCTCCTGGGGTACCCTCACACATATTATTGCCTCATTTAATGGATATTTTCACCAAAAAGTGAAGTTTTCAATAAGTCAGAAAATTGGCTGAAAACGACTTAATATCAAGGACTCATCGGGCAAACCGCTCTGGAACTGAAATCGGAATGCTCACTGACATTTTCCCCTCTCCGAAAGTCTGAAAAATGATGGAAAAATGAATAAGTCCAAAAAAATTTTTTTAAAACTTTTTTCAATTTTACCCCCGTGTGATATATATTCTACCCAAACACATTTGGAACTCTCCTGGGGTACCCTCACACATATTATTTCCTCATTGAATGGATATTTTCACCAAAAAGTGAAGTTTTCAAAAAGTCAAAATTGGCTGAAAACGACTTAATATCAAGGACAAATCGGTCGAATCACTCTTTAACTGAAATCGGAATGCTCACTGACATTTTTCCCTCTCCGAAAGTCTGAAAAATGATGGAAAAATGACTAAGTCCGAAAAAAATTTTTTTTAACTTTTTTCAATTTTACCCCCATGGGATATATAGTCTACCCACACACATTTGGAACTCTCCTGGGGTACCCTCACACATATTATTCCCTCATTTAATGGATATTTTCACCAAAAAATAAAGTTTTCAAAAAGTCAGAAAATTGGCTAAAAACGATTTAATATCAAGGACTCATAGGGCGAATCGCTCTGGAACTGAAATCGAATGCTCACTGACATTTTCCTTCCTTCGAAAGTCTGAAAAATGATAGAAAAATGACTAAGTCCAAAAAAAATTTTTTAAAACTTTTTTCAATTTTACCGCCGTGGGATATATATTCTACCCACACACATTTGGACCTCTCCTGGGGTACCCTCACACATGTTATTCCCTCATTTAATGGATATTTTCACCAAAAAGTGAAGTTTTCAAAAATTCAGAAAATTGTCTGAAAACGACTTAATATCAAGGACTCATCGGGCGATTCGCTCTGGAACTGAAATCGGAATGCTCACTGACATTTTCCCCTCTCAGGAAGTCTGAAAAATGATGGAAAAATGACTAAGTCCAAAAAATTTTCTTTTTACTTTTTTCAATTTTACCCCCATGGGATATATATTCTACCCACACACATTTGGAACTCTCTTGGGGTACCCTCACACATATTATTTCCTCATTGAATGGATATTTTCACCAAAAAGTGAAGTTTTCAAAAAGTCAAAATTGGCTGAAAACGACTTAATATCAAGGACTCATCGGGCGAATCGCTCTGGAACTGAAATCGGAATGCTCACTGACATTTTCCCCTCTCCGAAAGTCTGAAAAATGATGGAAAAAACACTAATTGCAAAAAAAATTTTTTTCAACTTTTTTCAATTTTACCCCCTTGGGATATATATTCTACCCACACACATTTGGAACTCTCCTGGGGTACCCTCACACATATTATTGCCTCATTTAATGGATATTTTCACCAAAAAGTGAAGTTTTCAAAAAGTCAGAAAATTGGCTGAAAACTACTTAATATCAAGGACTCATCGGGCAAACCACTCTGGAACTGAAATCGGAATGCTCACTGACATTTTCCCCTCTCCGAAAGTCTGAAAAATGCTGGAAAAATGACTAAGTACAAAAAAAAATTTTTTCAACTTTTTTAAATTTTACCCCCGTGGGATATATATTCAACCCACACACATTTGGAATTCTCCTGGGGTACCCTCACACATATTATTCCCTCATTTAATGGATATTTTCACCAAAAAGTGAAGTTTTCAAAAAGTCAGAAAATTGTCTGATAACGACTTAATATCAAGGACTCATCGGTCGAATCACTCTTTAACTGAGATCGGAATGCTCACTGACATTTTCCCCTCTCCGAAAGTCTGAAAAATGATGGAAAAATGACTAAGTCGAAAAAAAGATTTTTTAAACTTTTTTCAATTTTACCCCTGTGGGATATACGTTCTACCCACACACATTTGGAACTCTCCTGGGGTACCCTCACACATATTATTCCCTCATTTAATGTATATTTTCACCAAAAAGTGAAATTTTCAAAAATTCTGAAAATTGGCTGAAAACTACTTAATATCAAGGACTCATCGGGCGAATCACTCTGTAACTGAAATCGGAATGCCTACTGACATTTTCCCCTCTCCGAAAGTCTGAAAAATGATGGAAAAATGACTAAGTCGAAAAAAAAAATTTTTTTCAACTTTTTTCAATTTTACCCCCGTGGGATATATATTCTACCCACACACATTTGGAACTCTCCTGGGGTACCCTCACGCATATTATTCCCTCATTTAATGGATATTTTCACCAAAAAGTGAAGTTTTCAAAAAGTCAGAAAATTGTCTGATAACGACTTAATATCAAGGACTCATCGGTCGAATCACTCTTTAACTGAGATCGGAATGCTCACTGACATTTTCCCCTCTCCGAAAGTCTGAAAAATGATGGAAAAATGACTAAGTCGAAAAAAAGATTTTTTAAACTTTTTTCAATTTTACCCCTGTGGGATATACGTTCTACCCACACACATTTGGAACTCTCCTGGGGTACCCTCACACATATTATTCCCTCATTTAATGTATATTTTCACCAAAAAGTGAAATTTTCAAAAATTCTGAAAATTGGCTGAAAACTACTTAATATCAAGGACTCATCGGGCGAATCGCTCTGGAGCTGAAATCGGAATGCTCAGACATTTTCCCCTCTCCGAAAGTCTGAAAAAAGATGTAAAAATGACTAAGTCCAAAACAATTTTTTTCAAACTTTTTTCAATTTTACCTTTGTGGGATATACATTCTACCCACACACATTTGGAACTCTCCTGGGTTACCCTCACACATATTATTCCCTCATTTAATGGATATTTTCACCAAAAAGTGAAGTTTTCAAAAAGTCCGAAAATTGGCTGAAAATGACTTAATATCAAGGACTCATCGGGCGAATCGCTCTGGAACTGAAATCGGAATACTCACTAACATTTTCCCCTCTCCGAAAGTCTGAAAAATGATGGAAAAATGACTAAGTCTAAAAAAAAAATTTTTAAACTTTTTTCAATTTTACCTTTGTGGGATATACATTCTACTCACACACATTTGGAACTCTCCTGGGGTACCCTCACACATATTATTCCCTCATTTAATGGATATTTTCACCAAAAGTGAAGTTTTATAAATCCTGAAAATTGGCTGAAAACGACTTATTATCAAGGACTCATCGGGCGAATCGCTCTGGAACTGAAATCGGAATGCTCACTGACATTTTCCCCTCTCCGAAAGTCTGAAAAATGATGGAAAAATGACTAATTCCAAAAAAAATTTTTTTTCAACTTTTTTCAATTTTACCCCCGTGAGATATATATTCTGCCCACACACATTTGGAACTCTCCTGGGGTACCCTCACACATATTATTCCCTCATTTAATGGATATTTTCACCAAAAAGTGAAGTTTTCAAAAAGTCAGAAAATTGGCTGAAAAAACGACTTAATATCAAGGACTCATCTGACGAATCACTCTGGAACTGAAATCGGAATACTCACTAACATTTTCCCCTCTCCGAATGTCTGAAAAATGATGGAAAAATGACTAAGTCGAAAAAAAAAATTTTTAAACTTTTTTCAATTTTACCCCCGTGGGATATACATTCTACCCACACACATTTGGAACTTTCCTGGCGTACCCTCACACATATTATTCCCTCATTTAATGTATATTTTCACCAAAAAGTGAAGTTTTCAAAAAGTCCGAAAATTGGCTGAAAACGACTTAATATCAAGGACTCATCGGGCAAATCGCTCTGGAACTGAAATCGGAATGCTGAATGACATTTTCCCCCCTTCGAAAGTCGGAAAAATGATGGAAAAATGAGTAAGTCCAAAAAAAATTTTTTAAAACTTTTTTCAATTTTACCCCCGTGGGATATATATTCTACCCACACATTTGGAACTCTCCTGGGGTACCCTCACACATATTATTCCCTCATTTAATGTATATTTTCACCAAAAAGTGAAGTTTTCAAAACGTCCGAAAATTGGCTGAAAACGACTTAATATCAAGGACTCATTGAGCGAATCGCTCTGGAACTGAAATCGGAATGCTCAATGACATTTTACCCCCTTCGAAAGTCGGAAAAATGATGGAAAAATGAGTAGGTCCAAAAAAAATTTTTTAAAACTTTTTTCAATTTTACACTTGTGGGATATACGTTCTACCCACAAACATTTGGAACTCTCCTGGGGTACCCTCACACATCTTATTCCCTCATTTAATGTATATTTTCACCAAAAAGTGCAGTTTTCAAAAATTCTCAAAATTGGCTGAAAACTACTAAATATCAAGGACTTATCGGGCGAATCACTCTGTAACTGAAATCGGAATGCCTACTGACATTTTCCCCTCTCCGAAAGTCTGAAAAATGATGGAAAAATGACTAAGTCGAAAAAAAAAATGTAAAAACTTTTTTCAATTTTACCCCCGTGGGATATATATTCTACCAACACATTTGGAACTCTACTGGGGTACCCTCACACATATTATTCCCTCATTTAATGGATATTTTCACCAAAAAGTGAAGTTTTCAAAAAGTCAGAAATTTGGCTGAAAACGACTTAACATCAAGGACTCATTGGGCAAATCGCTCTGGAACTGAAATCGGAATGCTCACAGACATTTTCCCCTCTCCAAAACTCTGAAAAATGATGGAAAAATGATTAAGTCGAAAAAAAAAATTTTAAACTTTTTTCAATTTTACCCCCGTGGGATATATATTCTACCCACACACATTTGGAACTCTCCTGGGGTACCCTCACACATATTATTCCCTCATTTAATGGATATTTTCACCAAAAAGTGAAGTTTTCAAAAAGTCCGAAAATTGGCTGAAAACGACTTAATATCAAGGACTCATCGGGCGAATCGCTCTGGAACTGAAATCGGAATGCTCAATGACATTTTACCCCCTTCGAAAGTCGGAAAAATGATGGAAAAATGAGTAGGTCCAAAAAAATTTTTTTTAAACTTTTTTCAATTTTACCCCTGTGGGATATATATTCTACCCACACACATTTGGAACTCTACTGGGGTACCCTCACACATATTATTCCCTCATTTAATGGATATTTTCACCAAAAAGTGAAGTTTTCAAAAAGTCAGAAAATTGGCTGAAAACGACTTATTATTAAGGACTCATCGGGCGAATCGCTCTGGAACTGAAATCGGAATACTCACTGACATTTTCCCCTCTCCGAAAGTCTGAAAAATGATGGAAAAATGACTAAGTCGAGAAAAAAAATTTTTAAACTTTTTTCAATTTTACACCTGTGGGATATACGTTCTACAAACACACATTTGGAACTCTCCTGGGGTACCCTCACACATCTTATTCCATCATTTAATGTATATTTTCACCAAAAAGTGCAGTTTTCAAAAATTCTGAAAATTGGCTGAAAACTACTAAATATCAAGGACTCATCGGGCGAATCACTCTGTAACTGAAATCGGAATGCCTACTGACATTTTCCCCTCTCCGAAAGTCTGAAAAATGATGGAAAAATGACTAAGTCGAAAAAAAAAATTTAAAAACTTTTTTCAATTTTACCCCCGTGGGATATATATTCTGCCCACACACATTTGGAACTCTCCTGGGGTACCCTCACACATATTATTCCCTCATTTAATGGATATTTTCACCAAAAGTGAAGTTTTCAAAAAATCTGAAAATTGGCTGAAAACGACATAATATCAAGGACTCATCGGGCGAATCGCTCTGGAACTGAAATCGGAATGCTCACTTACATTTTCCCCTCTCCGAAAGTCTGAAAAAGGATGGAAAAATGACTAAGTCCAAAAAAATTTTTTTAAAACTTTTTTCAATTTTACCCCCGTGGGATATACATTCTACCCACACACATTTGGAACTCTACTGGGGTACCCTCACACATATTATTCCCTCATTTAATGGATATTTTCACCAAAAAGTGAAGTTTTCAAAAAGTCAGAAAATTAGCTGAAAACGACTTATTATCAAGGACTCATCGGGCGAATCGCTCTGGAACTGAAATCGGAATGCTGACTGACATTTTCCCCTCTCCGAAAGTCTGAAAAATGATGGAAAAATGACTAAGTCCAAAAAAATTTTTTAAACTTTTTTCAATTTTACCCCCGTGGGATATATATTCTACCCACACACATTTGGAACTCTACTGGGGTACCCTCACACATATTATTCCCTCATTTAATGGATATTTTCACCAAAAAGTGAAGTTTTCAAAAAGTCAGAAAATTGGCTGAAAACGACTTAACATCAAGGACTCATCGGGCGAATCGCTCTGGAACTGAAATCGGAATGCTCACTGACATTTTCCCCTCTCCAAAACTCTGAAAAATGATGGAAAAATGATTAAGTCGAAAAAAAAAATGTTAAACTTTTTTCAATTTTACCCCCGTGGGATATATATTCTACCCACACACATTTGGAACTCTACTGAGGTTACCTCACACATATTATTCCCTCATTTAATGGATACTTTCACCAAAAAGTGAAGTTTTCAAAAAGTCAGAAAATTGGCTGAAAACGACTTAATATCAAGGACTCATCGGGCGAATCGCTCTGGAACTGAAATCGGAATGCTCAGACATTTTCCCCTCTCCAAAACTCTGAAAAATGATGGAAAAATGACTAAGTCGAAAAAAAATTTTTAAGAACTTTTTTCAATTTTACCCCCGTGGGATATATATTCTGCCCACATACATTTGGAACTCTCCTGGGGTACCCTCACACATATTATTCCCTCATTTAATGGATATTTTCACCAAAAGTGAAGTTTTAAAAAACCTGAAAATTGGCTGAAAACGACGTATTATCAAGGACTCATCGGGCGAATCGCTCTGGAACTGAAATCGGAATGCTCACTTACATTTTCCCCTCTCCGAAAGTCTGAAAAAGGATGGAAAAATGACTAAGTCCAAAAAAATTTTTTAAACTTTTTTCAATTTTACCCCTGTGGGATATATATTCTACCCACACATTTGGAACTCTCCTGGGGTACCCTCACACATATTATTCCCTCATTTAATGTATATTTTCACCAAAAAGTGAAGTTTTCAAAAAGTCCGAAAATTGACTGAAAACGACTTAATATCAAGGACTCATCGGGCGAATCGCTCTGGAACTGAAATCGGAATGCTCAATGACATTTTACCCCCTTCGAAAGTCTGAAAAATGATGGAAAAATGAGTAGGTCCAAAAAAATCTTTTTTAAACTTTTTTCAATTTTACCCCCGTGGGATATATATTCTACCCACACACATTTGGAACTCTACTGGGGTACCCTCACACATATTATTCCCTCATTTAATGGATATTTTCAACAAAAAGTGAAGTTTTCAAAAAGTCAGAAAATTGGCTGAAAACGACTTATTATCAAAGACTCATCGGGCGAATCGCTCTGGAACTGAAATCGGAATACTCACTGACATTTTCCCCTCTCCGAAAGTCTGAAAAATGATGGAAAAATGACTAAGTCGAGAAAAAATTTTTTTAAACTTTTTTCAATTTTACACCTGTGGGATATACGTTCTACACACACACATTTGGAACTCTCCTGGGGTACCCTCACACATCTTATTCCCTCATTTAATGTATATTTTCACCAAAAAGTGCAGTTTTCAAAAATTCTGAAAATTGGCTGAAAACTACTAGATATCAAGGACTCATCGGGCGAATCACTCTGTAACTGAAATCGGAATGCCTACTGACATTTTCCCCTCTCCGAAAGTCTGAAAAATGATGGAAAAATGACTAAGTCGAAAAAAAAAATTTGAAAACTTTTTTCAATTTTACCCCCGTGGGATATATATTCTGCCCACACACATTTGGAACTCTCCTGGGGTACCCTCACACATATTATTCCCTCATTTAATGGATATTTTCACCAAAAGTGAAGTTTTCAAAAAATCTGAAAATTGGCTGAAAACGACATAATATCAAGGACTCATCGGGCGAATCGCTCTGGAACTGAAATCGGAATGCTCACTGACATTTTCCCCTCTCCGAAAGTCTGAAAAATGCTGGAAAAATGACTAAGTCCATAAAAATTTTTTAAACTTTTTTCAATTTTACCCCCGTAGGATATATATTCTACCCACACACATTTGGAACTCTACTGGGGTACCCTCACACATATTATTCCCTCATTTAATGGATATTTTCACCAAAAAGAGAAGTTTTCAAAAAGTCAGAAAATTGGCTGAAAATGACTTAACATCAAGGACTCATCTGGCGAATCGCTCTTGAACTGAAATCTGAATGCTCACTGACATTTTCCCCTCTCCAAAACTCTGAAAAATGATGGAAAAATGATTAAGTCGAAAAAAAAAATGTTAAACTTTTTTCAATTTTACCCCCGTGGGATATATATTCTACCCACACACATTTGGAACTCTACTGGGGTACCCTCACACATATTATTCCCTCATTTAATGGATATTTTCACCAAAAAGTGAAGTTTTCAAAAAGTCAGAAAATTGGCTGAAAACGACTTATTATCAAGGACTCATCGGGCGAATCGCTCTGGAACTGAAATCGGAATGCTCAGACATTTTCACCTCTCCAAAACTCCGAAAAATGATGGAAAAATGACTAAGTCGAAAAAAAAATTTTAAGAACTTTTTTCAATTTTACCCCCGTGGGATATATATTCTGCCCACACACATTTGGAACTCTCCTGGGGTACCCTCACACATATTATTCCCTCATTTAATGGATATTTTCACCAAAAGTGAAGATTTAAAAAATCTGAAAATTGGCTGAAAACGACTTATTATCAAGGATTCATCGGGCGAATCGCTCTGGAACTGAAATCGGAATGCTCACTGACATTTTCCCCTCTCCGAAAGTCTGAAAAATGATGGAAAAATGATTAAGTCGAAAAAAATCATTTTTAAACTTTTTTCAATTTTACCCCCGTGGGATATATATTCTACCCACACACATTTGGAACTCTCCTGGGGTACCCTCACACATATTATTCCCTCATTTAATGGATATTTTCACCAAAAAGTGGTTTTCAAAATGTCAGAAAATTGGCTGAAAACGACTTAATATCAAGGACTCATCTGACGAATCACTCTGGAACTGAAATCGGAATACTCACTAACATTTTCCCCTCTCCGAAAGTCTGAAAAATGATGGAAAAATGACTAAGTCGAAAAAAAATTTTTTTTTAACTTTTTTCAATTGTACCCCCGTGGGATATACATTCTACCCACACACATTTGGAACTCTCCTGGGGTACACTTACACATATTATTCCCTCATTTAATGGATATTTTCACCAAAAAGTGAAGTTTTCAAAAAGTCAGAAAATTGGCTGAAAACGACTTAATATCAAGGACTCATCGGGCGAATCGCTCTGGAACTGAAATCGGAATGCTCACTGACATTTTCCCCTCTCCGAAAGTATGAAAAATGATGGAAAAATGACTAAGTCCAAAAAAATCTTTTTTAAACTTTTTTCAATTTTACCCCTGTGGGATATATATTCTACCCACACACATTTGGAACTCTACTGGGGTACCCTCACACATATTATTCCTTCATTTAATGGATATTTTCACCAAAAAGTGAAGTTTTCAAAAAGTCAGAAAATTGGCTGAAAACGACTTATTATTAGAGATGAGCGTTGTTCTACTCGAACTGTTCGCCAATCTCAAATTCGAGCTGTTTTGGGCGGTGTTCGAGCCGGTCGGCGAACACGAACAATTTGAGAAAAATTCGGCTGTTCGAGGTTATGTTCGATAACTGTTCGTGCACCAAAATCATAACTGGATTTTTTCTCAGTAATGATGAAAATTAATGTTAATACGCAGTTTGAGTGTACAGCGGGGCGGGGGGAGGGGCAGGGGATGGATCTCTGCAGGAACAATGAAGATCTCCATTTTTTTTTCTCTTTCCCGCATTTGCAGTGGGGAGGTGCAATCTGTCAGCCTATCAGCAGCGCACACACGGAGCGAAGTGCTTTTTTTCACACAAGCAAGGGCATGTGTGATTGGCAGTGTATGTCACATGTCCTTGCCCTATAAGACCAAGCCATTTTCCCCGTCGCCACCATTTTCTCACTGCTGCAGCTGCGTGTTAGACGGCACCGCTGTTGCTGTGTGCGCTATACCTTGTTAATTTCAAGCCAATTTTCGCACAAATATACAGATAGCTTGGGAGTAGGGAATAGTTGTGATTGCAGTCCTTTTAAGGACTAGGTTACAGCATTTCCTACGACTTTTATCAGGCAGGTCTGTGCTCATAAATAGATAGATTGTGGGAGTAAAGACTAATTGTAATTGGAGTCCTTTTCAGGACTAGGTTACATCAGTTCCTATCAGTTTTTGCCAGGCAGGTCTGTGCCAGTGCTGTGCAAGTTTTTTTCACAGCATTTGGCTGAATCTAGCAAAGCTAATCCTTTTTGGCCTATTGCAGAGTGTGTTAGTCAGTGGAGTAGCCTGTGTTGCAAGATATACCACCTGTGTATAGAATACCAATTTTTTTACTGCACCTAGTGAAGTAAAATCTTTTGGGCATAGCATCATTCTATTAGTCCATCTATACTGACCTCCATCAGGTTGCAAACTGAATATAATTTTTTTCTGCATCTAGCTCTGAAAAAATATTTGGGCTTCTAGCAGTGTGTGGGACTTGGTCTATTAGTCCATCTATACTGACCTCCATCAGGTTGCAAATTAAAAATAATTTTTTTCTTCATTTATCTCTGAAAAAATATTTGGGCTTCTAGCAGCGTGTGGGACTTGTTCTATTAGTCCATCTATACTGACCTCCATCAGGTTGCAAATTAAAAATAATTTTTTTCTGCATCTAGCTCTGAAAAAATATTTGGGCTTCTAGCAGTGTGTGGGACTTGGTCTATTTGTCCATCTATACTGAGCTCCATCAGGTTGCAAATTAAAAATAATTTTTTTCTGCATCTAGCTCTGAAAAAATATTTGGGCTTCTAGCAGTGTGTGGGACTTGGTCTATTAGTCCATCTATACTGACCTCCATCAGGTTGCAAATTAAAAATAATTTTTTTCTTCATTTATCTCTGAAAAAATATTTGGGCTTCTAGCAGCGTGTGGGACTTGTTCTATTAGTCCATCTATACTGACCTCCATCAGGTTGCAAATTAAAAATAATTTTTTTCTGCATCTAGCTCTGAAAAAATATTTGGGCTTCTAGCAGTGTGTGGGACTAGGTCTATTAGTCCATCTATACTGAGCTCCATCAGGTTGCAAATTAAAAATAATTTTTTTCTGCATCTAGCTCTGAAAAAATATTTGGGCTTCTAGCAGTGTGTGGGACTTTGTCTATTAGTCCATCTATACTGACCTCCATCAGGTTGCAAATTAAAAATAATTTTTTTCTGCATCTAGCTCTGAAAAAATATTTGGGCTTCTAGCAGTGTGTGGGACTTGGTCTATTAGTCCATCTATACTGACCTCCATCAGGTTGCAAATTAAAAATAATTTTTTTCTGCATCTAGCTCTGAAAAAATATTTGGGCTTCTAGCAGTGTGTGGGACTTGGTCTATTAGTCCATCTATACTGACCTCCATCGGGTTGCAAATTAAAAATAATTTTTTTCTTCATTTATCTCTGAAAAAATATTTGGGCTTCTAGCAGCGTGTGGGACTTGTTCTATTAGTCCATCTATACTGACCTCCATCAGGTTGCAAATTAAAAATAATTTTTTTCTGCATCTAGCTCTGAAAAAATATTTGGGCTTCTAGCAGTGTGTGGGACTTGGTCTATTAGTCCATCTATACTGAGCTCCATCAGGTTGCAAATTAAAAATATTTTTTTTCTGCATCTAGCTCTGAAAAAATATTTGGGCTTCTAGCAGTGTGTGGGACTTGGTCTATTAGTCCATCTATACTGACCTCCATCAGGTTGCAAATTGAATAAAAAAATTTTCTGCATCTAGCTCTGAAAAAATATTTGGGCTTCTAGCAGTGTGTGGGACTTGGTCTATTAGTCCATCTATACTGACCTCCATCAGGTTGCAAATTGAATAAAAAAATTTTCTGCATCTAGCTCTGAAAAAATATTTGGGCTTCTAGCGGTGTGTGGGACTTGGTCTATTAGTCCATCTATACTGACCTCCATCAGGTTGCAAATTAAAAATAATTTTTTTCTGCATCTAGATCTGAAAAAATATTTGGGCTTCTAGCAGTGTGTGGGACTTGGTCTATTAGTCCATCTATACTGACCTCCATCAGGTTGCAAATTAAAAATAATTTTTTTCTGCATCTAGCTCTGAAAAAATATTTGGGCTTCTAGCAGTGTGTGGGACTTGGTCTATTAGTCCATCTATACTGACCTCCATCAGGTTGCAAATTAAAAATAATTTTTTTCTGCATCTAGCTCTGAAAAAATATTTGGGCTTCTAGCAGTGTGTGGGACTTGGTCTATTAGTCCATCTATACTGACCTCCATCAGGTTGCAAATTAAAAATAATTTTTTTCTTCATTTATCTCTGAAAAAATATTTGGGCTTCTAGCAGCGTGTGGGACTTGTTCTATTAGTCCATCTATACTGACCTCCATCAGGTTGCAAATTAAAAATAATTTTTTTCTGCATCTAGCTCTGAAAAAATATTTGGGCTTCTAGCAGTGTGTGGGACTTGGTCTATTAGTCCATCTATACTGAGCTCCATCAGGTTGCAAATTAAAAATAATTTTTTTCTGCATCTAGCTCTGAAAAAATATTTGGGCTTCTAGCAGTGTGTGGGACTTGGTCTATTAGTCCATCTATACTGACCTCCATCGGGTTGCAAATTAAAAATAATTTTTTTCTTCATTTATCTCTGAAAAAATATTTGGGCTTCTAGCAGCGTGTGGGACTTGTTCTATTAGTCCATCTATACTGACCTCCATCAGGTTGCAAATTAAAAATAATTTTTTTCTGCATCTAGCTCTGAAAAAATATTTGGGCTTCTAGCAGTGTGTGGGACTTGGTCTATTAGTCCATCTATACTGAGCTCCATCAGGTTGCAAATTAAAAATAATTTTTTTCTGCATCTAGCTCTGAAAAAATATTTGGGCTTCTAGCAGTGTGTGGGACTTGGTCTATTAGTCCATCTATACTGACCTCCATCAGGTTGCAAATTAAAAATAATTTTTTTCTGCATCTAGCTCTGAAAAAATATTTGGGCTTCTAGCAGTGTGTGGGACTTGGTCTATTAGTCCATCTATACTGACCTCCATCAGGTTGCAAATTAAAAATAATTTTTTTCTGCATCTAGCTCTGAAAAAATATTTGGGCTTCTAGCAGTGTGTGGGACTTGGTCTATTAGTCCATCTATACTGACCTCCATCAGGTTGCAAATTAAAAATAATTTTTTTCTTCATTTATCTCTGAAAAAATATTTGGGCTTCTAGCAGCGTGTGGGACTTGTTCTATTAGTCCATCTATACTGACCTCCATCAGGTTGCAAATTAAAAATAATTTTTTTCTGCATCTAGCTCTGAAAAAATATTTGGGCTTCTAGCAGTGTGTGGGACTTGGTCTATTAGTCCATCTATACTGACCTCCATCAGGTTGCAAATTAAAAATAATTTTTTTCTGCATCTAGCTCTGAAAAAATATTTGGGCTTCTAGCAGTGTGTGGGACTTGGTCTATTAGTCCATCTATACTGACCTCCATCAGGTTGCAAATTGAATAAAAAAATTTTCTGCATCTAGCTCTGAAAAAATATTTGGGCTTCTAGCAGTGTGTGGGACTTGGTCTATTAGTCCATCTATACTGACCTCCATCAGGTTGCAAATTGAATAAAAAAATTTTCTGCATCTAGCTCTGAAAAAATATTTGGGCTTCTAGCGGTGTGTGGGACTTGGTCTATTAGTCCATCTATACTGACCTCCATCAGGTTGCAAATTAAAAATAATTTTTTTCTGCATCTAGCTCTGAAAAAATATTTGGGCTTCTAGCAGTGTGTGGGACTTGGTCTATTAGTCCATCTATACTGACCTCCATCAGGTTGCAAATTAAAAATAATTTTTTTCTGCATCTAGCTCTGAAAAAATATTTGGGCTTCTAGCAGTGTGTGGGACTTGGTCTATTAGTCCATCTATACTGACCTCCATCAGGTTGCAAATTAAAAATAATTTTTTTCTTCATTTATCTCTGAAAAAATATTTGGGCTTCTAGCAGCGTGTGGGACTTGTTCTATTAGTCCATCTATACTGACCTCCATCAGGTTGCAAATTAAAAATAATTTTTTTCTGCATCTAGCTCTGAAAAAATATTTGGGCTTCTAGCAGTGTGTGGGACTTGGTCTATTAGTCCATCTATACTGAGCTCCATCAGGTTGCAAATTAAAAATATTTTTTTTCTGCATCTAGCTCTGAAAAAATATTTGGGCTTCTAGCAGTGTGTGGGACTTGGTCTATTAGTCCATCTATACTGACCTCCATCAGGTTGCAAATTAAAAATAATTTTTTTCTGCATCTAGCCCAGCCAATAGTTTTGGCCTAATACCACAGTTTGGCCACTCAGCTCTGCTCGGTTACCATCCATTGTTTTTTTGTGCAAACAACTCCAGAGTTGTGAATTAGTTAACCACCAAAATGAGTGGAAAAAGGCCTGCTGCTGGTGGAAAGGGGAATAGGCGTGTTGGGAAGGGGAAAAAAGGTTGTGTCCGTGGGGTAGGTGCAGAAGAAAGACCATTTTCCAGCCAAACTAAAATGTCTACTTCTTTTAGCGGACAATGTGATAAGATCCCTTTCTTACGGCCACGACAATCGCTACAAATTCCAGATGAGGCACAAAAACAGCAGGTGCTTCAACGGATATCAAGCGCTCCTTTAAGTGGGCTCTCCTCCACATCAACTTCAACATCACAAATACTCCAGTCCTCAAAGGTGTCACCCAAATCGCACTTGCTTCCTCACAGCTCCCAAATCTCCAGCTGCCCGTCTGAGTATGAGGTAGAACAGATGGTTGAGTCTGCAGAGCTGTTTACTCATACTATAGCCTGGGAATCAGAGGTCGACTCCAGCGCTTCTGTGAATCCAGACGAGGAAATGATCTGCACTGATGCCCAGAATCTTTATGAGTCGGATCCAGGACCAGACGCAGAAGGTTCTGACCATAATGTAGACCCTCATTCCCAAACTGTAACTCCTGTTGGTGGAGACAATGAGGAAGACGATGATAAGACTCAAATACCTGATTGGAGCGACAACTTTAGTTTTTTGTCAGGGCAGGAACAGGTTGGCTCTGAGGACGACGGGTGTGATAACGCACAGGGTGATGATGAT